>NC_053425.1:32577105-32644498 GCF_007990345.1 Gossypium hirsutum | reverse complement strand
TGTATATTTAGCAAGGCTTTCATCCTGGTGTATATTTAGCAAGCTCGGGATGAGTAATATTTAGTATGCTTGTACATGTTTTATTTAGCAGTATTATTGTACCGTGATGGATACCGTACGATGGCTTAAGGTCCTGCATGTGTTGTAGATTTCTAAACTTGTTAAGTAGCATCGTGTATCTGTAACATCTTGATTAAGCCTAGCCAGAATACTGATTTCGAGACCGCAAATCTGAAATAGAAATATTATTTTATGATTCTCACGGGTCTATAATATGATTGCATGCTTGTTGAAGGTTTCATGAAGAATTTTTTTTATAAAGTGTCAGATTTTGACATTTAGGACTAAATTGCAAAAGTTGCAAAATGTGAGTTCTTAGAAAGCTTTAGAAATGAAATGCCATGGATTATGATTAATGTTCTTAAATATAATTTGCCCAATCTATAATTATGGAGAAAAATGGATGATAGAAAATTTAAAGAAGCCTAAGCATTTTGTCATTGGTAATAAAAGAAAAAAGGGAAAAATAAGTCAAATGTTCATCTTCTCCATTCCATAGCTGAATCTCAAGCTCTCCAAATCTAGGTTTCACTCAAGCTTGAAAGTAAGTCAATCCTAGCTCCTTTTTTATTTCTTTCATTTTTATTCATTAAAAATAATCTATCCATTTTAATTTTTTGCTGGACATGTATCAAATTTACCCATGTTACTGTTTTTTGATGTTAATGAGAATATGAAATGATGCATGATAAACACTTTACTAGTGTTTCAGAAAACACCTAAAAAGACCTTTGTAAAGGGGAAATAATGGTAAAAATATGATGAAAGAAAATTTGGCTGTATGAGCATAATAAAGTTTGGCTAGCTTGGGTATCAAGAAAACGAAACACATTTCATTTTACGAGCCTAGGGCTAAGTTGTAATTATTGTAAAAGTTTAGGGGTAAAAGTGTAATTTTCCAAGTAGATTATGGACTATTTGAATAATATGAAGATAAATGGCTGAATTTGCTATTATAGATCAATAAAAGCAGAGTCTGGACCTAGACCGGAGAAAGAACAAGATTTTGGACTAAATCGAATTAATTGTCCACATTTGCACTGAGTAAGTTCATGTGTAAATAATGAATGTGAATCAGTTTTAATGCTTATAATGTATGAAATCCTATGTTTAATTATTATGATGAGTGAATGAATGACATAATGGTCAATGAGAACGACTTTGTGAACGAGTTCACAAAGATGTACTTCGAGAAAATCTCGTTGGAACTTAGGAATAGTTAGGATACAAGTACATGTCACTAGAATATGTGATTATTAGCTCATGAGATTATGGATTTGACTAAGACTAGTGAATTTAGTGCGGGATCGAGGCATATGTCATTAGTGAGGGAAGCATGTGGTAGTAGAGGCACTTGACATTTATTATCGATGATCGAGTGTACGGTAAC
Source organism: Gossypium hirsutum (assembly GCF_007990345.1). Taxonomy (NCBI): domain Eukaryota; kingdom Viridiplantae; phylum Streptophyta; class Magnoliopsida; order Malvales; family Malvaceae; genus Gossypium; species Gossypium hirsutum. The sequence goes on along the minus strand of NC_053425.1, from coordinate 32,643,048 downwards.
CTATGATTTCATGGCGTATGATGAAACATCATGCGTTGGTAAGGTATGTACATAATATGTGATTGATTTATAAATGTAAGATTTAAATGAATAAGCTAGTTTAAAATAACTATGCCTAAAATATAATACATAAGTAAACTATGTTAGTCAATGGTATTATACAATGATTAGTTGCTATTATTGTATGTGAACTTACTAAGCTTTATGCTTACTCCATCTCTTTGTACACCCCGAACCGAGACCGACACCGGAGTCGGACACGAGATGTTAACAAACTTTGAAAATTTTTCCAGACACTGCCAGTCTGAGTACTAGTCGCTTCAAAATCATATCTTGAGTTTCACAACTCGAAAATCAGTTTTGTGATTTTTCCCTGAAACTAGACTCATGTCCCACCTATGTATTTTTTCTAGAATTTTTGGTCGGGCCAATTAGTACAGTTTATTAGTCAAAGTCTCCCATGTTACAGGGGTCGACTACACTGACCTTTTCCCATTACGACTGGGATATCTCTCTGCACAGAGCTTCAATACTGATGCCGTTTGTTTCTATGGAAACTAGACTCAGAGAGGAATCCATACATATATGGTATGACCCCTAATATCTCTGGTCAATTTATATGAATTTCCAAAGTCGGAACAGGGAATCCAGAAACTGTTCTGGCCTGTTCCACAAGAACCCGAATATCTCTTACTGTACTGTTCCTATGATTGTTTGTTACTTCCATATGAAAGTAGATTCATCAAGGTTCGATTACATAATTTATTCACATTTAATTCCACTCCTACGAATTCTTGTGATTTTTCCAATCCACACCACTGCTGCTATCAGCTTCTGTTTTCAAAGTGAACCTTACCTAATTTGGGGTTTCATGGACCAACTAGGGCCTTGTCATACATAAGCCCACATATGATCATACTTAGCCATTCTAGTGGCTGATCATTTGCTCAACACTTCCATTCCAACTATAGTTACATCATGAAACCATCTATACATTCATAAATACGAATGGTCTAATGCCATACTCCACTTCTACAAGCCATTTTCGCATGGCTGTACACTTATACATTTCATAAAGTACTCGAAAGACAACAATGGGTAGTCCTATACATGCCATAACAAAATTCAACCAAAATAGTACCCAAAAGAGCCTTTGATAGTGTGGGCGACTTCGACTTCAAGATCCCGAGTCCGATAGCTGGAGAACCAAAAATCTATAAAACAGAGGAGCAATGTAACGAGTAAGCAATTTATGCTTAGTAAGTTTGAGCAAGGAATTCCAGCATAAACAAAGAATATCACACATTTAGCTAAACGGAATATTTCATAATACGCAATTTATCGATATTAAACTTGCTTCACAACATTAACAACCCTTATGCACATACACAATAGACTAACTTAGCCGAAGGCCGATAGCTCGTTTATCAACTGAGCGAACATTTATTTGTAAGGGCTCGATTAAATTCAACACATACGTAACATATCCCCATATTGGGATGTTTTTCGAGTATTCGCTGGAATTTTACAGCAAGCTCATTCATTACCAAATCACGTACCTTCGGGATTTAACCGGATATAGCTCCTCGTTCAAATGCCTTCGGGACATAGCCCGGTTTTAGTAACTCACACAATGCCTTCGGGACGTAACCCGGATTTAACAACTCGCACGAATGCCTTCGGGACTTAACCCGGCTTTAATAACTCGCACGAATGCCTTCGGGACTTAACCCGGATTTAGTATCTCGCACAAAGGCCTTCGGATCTTAGTCCGGATATATTCACTTAGCACAAAGCCTTCGGGACTTAGCCCGGACAGCATTCAATTAATCATGCACATCCAACAATAATTCATGGTACATTCATATTTCATTTTCGTTTACGAAACTCAAACACAAGGCACATATTGTCCTTGCACATTCGGCTCAATAGCCACACATAGAGCATGATTTAATCACATCGAAATTTAAGCTCTCTTACTCAAGAACTTACCTCGGGTGTTGTCGAACGATTCCGCTAGCTATTCAACCACTTTTTCCTTCCCTTTATCGGTTTTATTTCCCCTTTGCTCTTGAGCTTAATCAAACAAATAAATTGATTTCATCATTTAGGCATCAAAAGATGAACACAAGGCACTTAGCCCATATTTATACATTAGACATTAAAGTCTCATACATGCAAAAATCATGCATCAACACAACATATTAGCTAATTTCTTTGCCCTTGGCCGAATATGCATGTCCATTTTTGGGGTCGATTTCAACACTTAATACACACATATACACACTAGTAAAGCATCCTCCCCCTTTTCATCAATTTAACACATGCATTGCTCATTAACATGCAAAGTTACATTCGGCCTTAGCACACATCTTGCTAGCCGATTCTTCTCCATTTAGCAACCAATGCACATATGTGCTCACACAAAAAAAATGCTAAAAAGGAGGTTCAAGAATCATCAAGCCATCATCACATGCATCATTAACAAGCTTCATATTTTGCATGCAATGGCATTAACACAACCTCCACCTAGGCCGAATCTTAACTCATCCTCATGCCTCATCACCACAACATCAAACATCAACCAAGAATGATGCATCCATGGTCAAGTGCCATTTCCATCACATAGCAAGATTTAGACCATGGGTTAGGTAGAACTCAAGCTAACAACTAAAACATGCATGCCTCTCATGGAACATCATCAAACATACCTTAGCCTAGCTACATGCATGGCCGAATCTCTTCACCTTTCTTCTTCTTTCCTCCTTAAAATTTTTGGCCAAGGATGAACCAAAGGATGAGAAAATTTTTCTTTGTTTTTCTTTCTAGTTTTGGCAAGCATGAAGATGAGAAAAGGATGAACAAAATTCCCCCTTTCTCTTCTTTAGCTCACGGCAATGGGGGAACAAACACTACACACACATTTTTTTTTCTTTTGTTTTCCATTTCTTTATTACCCATACTCCTTATTTTATTCTTCCACTAACAAAACATGTTTCATGACATGTTTTGCCCATCATTCCTTGTCATGGCCGGCCACTACTCATTAGGGGGGAAATTTGACATGCAAGTCCCCCCTTTGTCCACATGCACTATTAGGTCCTCACACATTGACCTATCACATTTTAGAATTTTCTCACATAAGTCCTATTAACTAAATTCACATGAAATCAACCAAATTGAAGCTTGAAATTTTCACACATTCATTATTACATATTCTAGACAATAAGTATCACATTCAAACATTTTAGTGACTCGGTTTAGCGGTCCCGAAACCACTTCCCGACTAGGGTCAACTTTGGGCTGTCACAACTCTCCCCCACTTAAGAAATTTTCGTCCCCGAAAATCTTACCGGTAAATAGGTTTGGGTATCGTTCTTTCATCGAGCTCTCGGTCTCCCAAGTTGCTTCCTCGATCCCGTGTTTGAGCCATAACACCTTTACTAGCGGAACTCTTTTGTTTCGCAACTCCTTCACTTCACGAGCTAGGATACGCATCGGTTCTTCTTCATAGCTCATGTCGACTTGAATTTCAACCTCTGATGGGCTAATTATATGCGATGGATCAGATCGATAGCGTCGAAGCATCGAAACATGAAAGACGTCATGAATCTTTTCAAGCTCCGGGGGCAAAATCAATCTATACGCAACCGACCAACTCGTTCGGAGATTTCGTATGGCCCAATGAATCTTGGGCTCAACTTGCCCTTACGGCGAACCTGAGTATCTTTTTCCAAGGTGAAACCTTAAGGAACACTTTGTCTCCCACCTGATACTCGATGTCTTTTCGTTTCAAATCTGCGTACGATTTCTGACGATCCGTGGCTACCTTCAGACTTTCACGGATTACCTTTACTTTCTGTTCAGCATCTCTAATCAAATCAACTCCGAAAATTTTGCTTTCACCGAGCTCGGTCCAAAACAATGGTGTACGGCATTTACGACCGTACAAAGCCTCGTAAGGTGCCATCTTAATACTTGATTGAAAACTATTGTTGTAAGCGAATTCAATCAAAGGTAAATACCGTTCCCATGAACTACTGAACTCGAGGATGCAACATCTCAACATATCCTCAAGTATCTGAATTATCCTCTCGGATTGACCATCGGTTTGGGGGTGGAAAGCAGTGCTAAAATGCAGCTTGGTACCCAGAGCTTCTTGAATTTCTTCCAAAATCGTGAGGTGAATCTCGGATCTCTATCCGACACGATAGAAACAGGTACCCCGTGTAATCTCACAATTTGATAAACGTACAATTCAGCTAGTTTATCCAATGAAAAATCCGTGCGTACGGGGATGAAATGAGCCGACTTAGTCAGTCTATCAACAATAACCCATATCGCATCCTTCTTACTTGCTGACAAAGGCAGTCCGGACACAAAGTCCATTGTGACTCGATCCCATTTCCACTCGGGTATCATGATCGGCTGGAGTAATCCTGAAGGCACTTGATGTTCCGCTTTCACTTGTTGACATATTAAACATCTCGAAACAAAGTCAGAGATGTCCCGTTTCATACCATGCCACCAAAATTGATGTTTCAAATCGTTGTACATTTTCGTACTCCCCGGGTGAATTGACATTCGGCTACAATGGGCTTCGTTCAGAATCATCGAAATGAGTTCCGAATTCCTTGGAACACACAAACGATTTCTGAACCTCAAACAATCATCATCATCAATTTGAAACTCCGATTCCTCGTTCGGAAAACACTTAGCCCGTTTTGCAACCAATTTATCATCGACTTTCTGAGCTTCACGAATTTGGTGAGTCAATAATGGTTTAGCTTTTAATTCAGCTACTAACACACTGTCTGGTAGAACAGACAAATGCACGTTCATGCTCGTAAAGCAAACAATGACTTCCGGCTTAAGGCGTCCGCAACCACGTTAGCCTTTCCCGGGTGGTAATCAATGACAAGCTCGTAATCTTTCAACAACTCAAGCCAACGTCTTTGTCGCAGATTCAAGTCTCGTTGAGTCATCAAATATTTGAGACTTTTGTGATCCGAAAATACATGGCACTTCTCACCAAACAGATAATGTCGCCATATTTTTAAAGCAAACACGATGGCAGCTAGTTCGAGATCATGGGTCGGATAATTCCTCTCGTGTGGCTTCAATTGTCTCGACGCATAGGCCACGACTCGACCTTCTTGCATCAATACGCAACCCAACCCAAGTAGGGATGCGTCACTATAAATGACAAACTCTTTACCTGATTCGGGTTGCACCAAAATTGGAGCTTCAGTCAAATGAGTTTTCAGTTGGTCGAAACTTTTATGACATTTCTCCGTCCACTCGAACTTAACATCCTTTTGAAGTAGCTTCGTCATTGGTGTGGCTATCATCGAGAAACCTTTCACAAATCGTCGGTAATAACCGGCGAGCCCCAAAAAGCTCCGAACTTCAGTAACATTTCTCGGAGGTTTCCAGTCAAGTATGGCTGAAATTTTGTTCGGGTCAACTGAATACCCGACGCGGATACCACATGACCCAAGAAGCTAACCTCTCTTAACCAGAACTCACACTTACTGAACTTAGCATATAACTGCTTATCCCGCAAAATTTGCAGCACTAGCCTCAGATGCTCAGCATGTTCGGTCTCGTCTCTTGAATAGACCAAAATGTCATCAATGAACACCACTACGAACCGATCCAATACGGTCTGAAGATCCGATTCATCAAATCCATAAATACTGCAGGGGCATTAGTGAGCCCAAACGGCATCACGAAGAATTCGTAGTGACCATATCTCGTTCTGAAGGCAGTTTTGGGAATATCTGAATCTCGGATTCGCAACTGATAATAGCCCGATCTCAAATCTATTTTTGAGAACACTGAGGCTCCCTTCAGTTGGTCGAACAAATCATCGATGCGCGGCAACGGATATTTGTTCTTTATCGTCACTTTATTCAGCTGACGATAGTCAATGCACAACCTCATGGTTCCGTCCTTCTTTTTCACGAACAATACTGGTGCACCCCAAGGTGAGAAACTTGGTCGAGCGAAACCTCTATCCGTCAGTTCTTGCAACTGAGCTTTCAACTCCTTTAACTCGGTTGGTGCCATACGATACGGAGCTATCGAAATCGGCGTAGTCCCAGGTACAAGCTCAATACCAAACTCTACCTCCCGAACAGGTGGTAAACCCGGTAATTCTTCCGGAAAAACATCCGGGTATTCACAAACCACCGGCACAGATTCGGGTTTCTTTTCTAATTCTTTGTCACCAAGTACATACGCAAGGTATGCTTCGCACCCTTTTCTTACATATTTCTGTGCCATCATTGCTGATATTACAGCTGGCATCCCCTCCAAGTCCGCAGACTCAATTCGGACTACTTCGTTATTTGCGCACCTCAAATCAATAGTCTTGCTCTTGCAATTCACAATCGCATCATGCGCGGTCAACCAATCCAAACCAAGGATAACATCAAATTCATCAAACGGCAAAAGCATCAAGTTCGCCGGGAAACAGGAACCTCGAATTTCCAGGGGACATTTCTTACACACTTTGTCGACAAGCACGTAACGACCCAAGGGATTTGACACCCGAATTACGAACTCAGTAGACTCAATAGGTAAAGTCTTACTGGATGCTAAGGTTTCACATATGTAAGAATGAGTAGAACCGGGGTCAATCAAAGCAATTACATTAGTATCAAAGAGGGTGAATGTACCGGTAATAACATCCGGCGAAGAAGCATCCTCGCGGGCACGTATAGCATAAGCTCTAGCAGGCGCACGGGCTTCGGATCTGGTTATATCATCTCTAGATCCTCTCTGACCACCACCAGCATTGCCCATGTTTCCAGATGGTCTACCTCGAGCAGTGGTAGCACCCGGTCTCCCACTCTGATTTGCATTCTGTCCCGACAACCTCGGGCAATCTTTAATGAAGTGGTCCACTGATCCGCATTTGTAACAGGAGCGGTCAGGAAATCTACAACTCCCCGAATGCCATTTACCGCAATATCGGCATTTCGTCCTGTCTCGACGTTCATTCCCAACACTGGCGACCGAAGTGCCTCGTGTACCCACAGGGGGTCGATCACGATCTCGTCCAAAAAGGCCCGAAGTGCCTCTAAACTGGCCCGCATCATCTCGAAATCTCTTGGATGTCTGTTGAAGAGACCCTCCCGAGGACCTTTTACGAAACTCTCCAGTTCCCTCATCAACTCTTTGCTTTTCTTTTCTAAGCTCTTCGGCTTTACAAGCTCGTTCAACAAGTACCACGAACTCTCGTATTTCCAGAACGCCAACGAACATCTTTATATCTTCATTCAGCCCATCCTCGAAGCGTTTACACATAATAGCTTCGGACGAAACACATTCCCGAGCGTATTTGCTAAGTCTAACAAATTTTCGCTCGTAATCAGTAACCGACATGGAGCCTTGCTTAAGCTCAAGAAATTCCTTCCGTTTTTGATCAACAAATCTCTGACTGATATACTTTTTCCGAAACTCAGTTTGGAAAAACTCCCAATTTACTTGCTCTCGGGGCACAATAGAAGTCAGATTACTCCACCAATAGTAGGCAGAATCACGTAGCAAGGAGATAGCACACTTTAGGCATTCATCGGGTGTACAAGATAGCTCATCGAGTACCCGGATAGTGTTGTCCAGCCAAAATTCAGCTTGCTCGGCATCATCGCTATCCATAGCCTTAAATTCAGTAGCCCCATGTTTTCGGATTCTGTCAACTGGGGGCTTATTTGACCTTATTTGGTCCGTTACCGGTGGTATTGTAGGTGCGGGGGTAGTATTTGTCGGGAATGGAGGTTGTGGAACAGCCATATTAGTTCGAATGTATTGGTTAAACCAATCATTCATCACGCTATAGAATGCTTGTCTAGCTTCATCATTCGGATTACTAGCATTAGGTTGAGAGTCTGCCGGCACTGTCCCTTGTGCGGGAGCAGGCGCTACACTCTCAAGATCATCAGCTACCTCTCGGTCACGATCGGGATCCATTACTATAAATAAACACATTTACAATTGTCAGAAATCACCACACTATCAAGTAATCACATAAAATGGCATGTATAGCTAGACCCAAAACATTACGGTAGTCCTAGAATCGACTAAACCGTAGCTCTGATACCAATAAAATGTAACACCCCGAACCCGAGACTGACACCGGAGTCGGACACGAGATGTTAACAAACTTTGAAAATTTTTCCAGACACTGCCCAGTCTGAGTACTAGTCGCTTCAAAAATCATATCTTGAGTTTCACAACTTGAAAATCAGTTTTGTGATTTTTCCCTGAAACTAGACTCATGTCCCCACCTATGTATTTTTTTCTAGAATTTTTGGTCGGGCCAATTAGTACAGTTTATTAGTCAAAGTCTCCCATGTTACAGGGGTCGACTACACTGACCTTTTTCCCATTACGACTGGGATATCTCTCTGCACAGAGCTTCAATACTGATGCCGTTTGTTTCTATGGAAACTAGACTCAGAGAGGAATCCATACATATATGGTATGACCCCTAATTATCTCTGGTCAATTTATAGTGAATTTCCAAAGTCGGAACAGGGAATCCAGAAACTGTTCTGGCCCTGTTCCACAAGAACCCAAATATCTCTTACTGTACTGTTCCTATGATTGTTTCGTTACTTCCATATGAAAGTAGATTCATCAAGGTTCGATTACATAATTTATTCACTATTTAATTCCACTCCTACGAATTCTTGTGATTTTTCCAATCCACACCACTGCTGCTATCAGCTTCTGTTTTCAAAGTGAACCTTACCTAATTTGGGGTTTCATGGACCAACTAGGGCCTTGTCATACATAAGCCCACATATGATCATACTTAGCCATTCTAGTGGCTGATCATTTGCTCAACACTTCCATTCCAACTATAGTTACATCATGAAACCATCTATACATTCATAAATACGAATGGTCTAATGCCATACTCCACTTCTACAAGCCATTTTCGCATGGCTGTACACTTATACATTTCATAAAGTACTCGAAAGACAACAATGGGTAGTCCTATACATGCCATAACAAAATTCAACCAAAATAGTACCCAAAAGAGCCTTTGATAGTGTGGGCGACTTCGACTTCAAGATCCCAAGTCCGATAGCTGGAGAACCAAAAATCTATAAAACAGAGGAGCAATGTAACGAGTAAGCAATTTATGCTTAGTAAGTTTGAGCAAGGAATTCCAGCATAAACAAAGAATATCACACATTTAGCTAAACGGAATATTTCATAATACGCAATTTATCGATATTAAACTTGCTTCACAACATTAACAACCCTTATGCACATACACAATAGACTAACTTAGCCGAAGGCCGATAGCTCGTTTATCAACTGAGCGAACATTTATTTGTAAGGGCTCGATTAAATTCAACACATACGTAACATATCCCCATATTGGGATGTTTTTCGAGTATTCGCTGGAATTTTACAGCAAGCTCATTCATTACCAAATCACGTACCTTCGGGATTTAACCGGATATAGCTCCTCGTTCAAATGCCTTCGGGACATAGCCCGGTTTTAGTAACTCACACAATGCCTTCGGGACGTAACCCGGATTTAACAACTCGCACGAATGCCTTCGGGACTTAACCCGGCTTTAATAACTCGCACGAATGCCTTCGGGACTTAACCCGGATTTAGTATCTCGCACAAAGGCCTTCGGATCTTAGTCCGGATATATTCACTTAGCACAAAGCCTTCGGGACTTAGCCCGGACAGCATTCAATTAATCATGCACATCCAACAATAATTCATGGTACATTCATATTTCATTTTCGTTTACGAAACTCAAACACAAGGCACATATTGTCCTTGCACATTCGGCTCAATAGCCACACATAGAGCATGATTTAATCACATCGAAATTTAAGCTCTCTTACTCAAGAACTTACCTCGGGTGTTGTCGAACGATTCCGCTAGCTATTCAACCACTTTTTCCTTCCCTTTATCGGTTTTATTTCCCCTTTGCTCTTGAGCTTAATCAAACAAATAAATTGATTTCATCATTTAGGCATCAAAAGATGAACACAAGGCACTTAGCCCATATTTATACATTAGACATTAAAGTCTCATACATGCAAAAATCATGCATCAACACAACATATTAGCTAATTTCTTTGCCCTTGGCCGAATATGCATGTCCATTTTTGGGGTCGATTTCAACACTTAATACACACATATACACACTAGTAAAGCATCCTCCCCCTTTTCATCAATTTAACACATGCATTGCTCATTAACATGCAAAGTTACATTCGGCCTTAGCACACATCTTGCTAGCCGATTCTTCTCCATTTAGCAACCAATGCACATATGTGCTCACACAAAAAAAATGCTAAAAAGGAGGTTCAAGAATCATCAAGCCATCATCACATGCATCATTAACAAGCTTCATATTTTGCATGCAATGGCATTAACACAACCTCCACCTAGGCCGAATCTTAACTCATCCTCATGCCTCATCACCACAACATCAAACATCAACCAAGAATGATGCATCCATGGTCAAGTGCCATTTCCATCACATAGCAAGATTTAGACCATGGGTTAGGTAGAACTCAAGCTAACAACTAAAACATGCATGCCTCTCATGGAACATCATCAAACATACCTTAGCCTAGCTACATGCATGGCCGACTCTCTTCACCTTTCTTCTTCTTTCCTCCTTAAAATTTTTGGCCAAGGATGAACCAAAGGATGAGAAAATTTTTCTTTGTTTTTTCTTTCTAGTTTTGGCAAGCATGAAGATGAGAAAAGGATGAACAAAATTCCCCCTTTCTCTTCTTTAGCTCACGGCAATGGGGGAACAAACACTACACACACATTTTTTTTTCTTTTGTTTTCCATTTCTTTATTACCCATACTCCTTATTTTATTCTTCCACTAACAAAACATGTTTCATGACATGTTTTGCCCATCATTCCTTGTCATGGCCGGCCACTACTCATTAGGGGGGGAAATTTGACATGCAAGTCCCCCCTTTGTCCACATGCACTATTAGGTCCTCACACATTGACCTATCACATTTTAGAATTTTCTCACATAAGTCCTATTAACTAAATTCACATGAAATCAACCAAATTGAAGCTTGAAATTTTCACTCATTCATTATTACATATTCTAGACAATAAGTATCACATTCAAACATTTTAGTGACTCGGTTTAGCGGTCCCGAAACCACTTCCCGACTAGGGTCAACTTTGGGCTGTCACATAATCCTAGTCTAGCGACGGATACGGGTTAAGGGTGTTACATTGAGTGTCTAAAAATACTATGTTGCATGCCATCAAAAATGTGTGACTAAGTGACCATTTAAGGGTGACAAATGGCTTGGAAAATAACCTCAAATTTGTCCACACGGGCGTGTGTCTAAGCCATGCGTGACACACGGTCTACCCTATGGGCATGTGATTCGACCGTGTGTCCCCTGCACCCTAATTAGGTAGAATAAAATGCCCAGTAGTAAACACACGGGCAGAGACATGGCCGTGTGTCTTAGCCGTGTGGAAGACACAGCCTTAAAGCATGGGCATGTGCCCAGGCCATGTGAAGTCTACACTTACTTTCGGAATTTAATTCGCCATATGGCCTAAGCACATGGGCGTGTGACTTGGTCGTATAATCTTATTTGGGTGATGACCTCATAGTCAGAAAATTACAGTAGCTGAGGACATGGGCATGTCCCAAGCCATACGGGCGTGTGTGACCACACCGCCTACCCACACGGGCATGTAACTCTCCAAAGTGGGAAAATTTTCTAAGTTTTTCCAAAGTTTTCTAAAGTTCTCGGTTTAGTCCCGAACCACTCCCGGTGTATGTTTTGGGCTTTGTAGACCCATAAAAGGGACAATTTTCATATGTATGAATGAATTTGATTTGAACAAAATTTTATGGCTCGATTTTGTATGTTTGTTTATGTTTAAGTCTGGTAATGCCTCGAACCCTGTCCCCGATGTCGAATATGGTTAAGGGGTGTTACACAAGCCATTTTCACTTACAATCAAGCTTTAAAACATACCTAAAACATGCATAATAAGGAAAATTCAATATGATATCTATCCATACAACCAATATGCCAAAAGGCACCTCAATCACAACAATCAAATATACTCAAACATATGCATAATTTAGCCATTCATCAACCATATATTTATAACCTAATTCCATACTAAACTTACCACACTTACCACAATTACCACATGCCAATATCACATTCAAACATACTAAATTGGTCATTCAAAACATAACTTCACTTGACCATTTCAACACCAACCATCAAAGCATTAAAATGCTAAAAGTTCATCAACCATAACACCACATTTATGAGCCAAACATAATGACAATCTCATCAAGCACAATTCACCTATACATACCATTATAACCATGACTCTAAACATTAAAATCTATCGAAATAGTCACTGAAGAGTGTGATAGGTCTCCGACGAGCTTCCAAACCGATCGAGCTTTCAATAATCTATAAAACATAGAAAAGAAAAACGACATAAGCATACAATGCTTAGAAAGTTCGTAATTCATGAACAAAGCTTACCATTTCAAGGCATAATAAAAAAATAGACATAACTCTAACACAAGCTTGGCACAAGCCTAAGCATCACCAACAACACAAGTTAGTGCTTAATCACATAACTTAGCAAAATTCATCACATGGTAACGTAAATGCTCATACGAGCAATAAATAGGCTTGCTCACATAAGCTGAAGGTCGGAACGTAGCTACACGATACCGCTCACACAAGCTGATGAGTATCTGCAACAAATGTCGATACTCAGCCATCGTAGGACATTCAGGACCAGCACCCGAAACATGGTAACCCTAATGACATGTCATTTGTATCTTATATATTCCTAAGGTTCAAACGGGGCTCGATAGTCGTTGTAACGTTGTTGGATTTTTTGTCGAAGCATAATATGATAAATAGCATAGTAGCATTTAAATCAAGTACATTAAAACGCTATTTAAACATACGAACTTACCTCGATCACAAAAACGACGAAATAAGATCGACTAGTCCGATACTTTATCCTTCCCTTGATTTAGATCCATACGAGGCTTAACTTGATATGCAAGCTTGAGAATTGATCGAATGCTTCAAGCCCTAGTTATGGCTTTCTTTCCTTCAAATTTTGGTGGTGAGTTCTCTTTTTGGAAGATGATACATTGGTTTTAGTTAATTTAATTTATCAATAATAATTAAATTACTTATTTAACTTTTTTATTAACCTTTAAAATCACATATCCATAAAAGTCCACTAGCAACTAATATGGTCTAATTAAAACATAAATCCTTCAACCATTTAATTTCATGGTAATTTGATACCTTTAACTTATAGAACTCTAATTTTGCATCTTTTACATTTTAGCCCTTTTTACCAAATTAAGCATGCAAATGATAAAATTTCTTAACGAAATTTTTTATATGGCCTTGCTAATATTTCGTAGACTCTAAAATAATAATAAAATAAATATTTTCACGTCAGATTTGTGGTCTCGAAACTACTATTTCAATTTCACTTAAAATGGGCTATTACAATTAAATTTAATTTAATAATAAATTTATTAAAATAATATTATTTTTGGAATAGTTAATCTTATATCAAATTCTCTGGTAGAGTCTCTATAGGAGTGTAATTCTTCCACTGCTCAGCCACCAAAGACCCACCACCATCGACCATTTTTTGGCCATCAGAATGTCGCCGCCACAGCCACCAACACCCTGAGCTAGTTCAATTTTTATAGGTCCGGGCTAGTGACGGCCCGACCGATTCAACCAGTTTTTGGGTCTTAGTCTCGGTTTTGGGCTCCTGAGCCCAATTTTCGATCTCATCTCCAATTTCCAAGTTCAATTACCTATTGGGCCAGTTGCTTGACTTGAAAATTAATTTCCAAAAGTATCATATTAATTTTAATTAATTTGATTAATTTAATTTTACTTTATCAAAATTAATTTTCCCAAAAACCACTTAAATTTTCCAAATTAATTTTTCAGGAAAATTCTTTAATCAAATTCTCTAGTTGAAAAATTCTTATGATCGTCCAATTTAATTCCAAATAGAATAAATCAACTCAATTAAATTAAATTATTTCCAAAGTCGTAGAATTTTCTTTTGATTCAAATGCAGTACGATCGAGCTTTTGTTAAGCTAGCGGAGGGACCAATCAAACATATACAATTAGGCTCTAATGATTGCAATTATGTCCAGAAGCATCATTCTGATAATTCACAATTACTTAATCATGGAGTCAGTCCACAAGAAGTACTATGATTGAAAACTTCTAATTGTATACTCTTTATGAAAACAATTCATCCAACTACTTTGTCCAATGTCCTTGTCATGGGTGTGTTACCCTCATATGATATCTTTGGTTCCTTTGAGTTAAATCTGTTCACTTAATATAATCATATTTTATCTCAGTGTCACCATTATGTCTTTTTAATGATTAAAATGATCACTATCAACAAATGACTATGATAAATTGCTCATTTAAGAATAAGCAACCCATGGCCACATTGCATATTTATCAATACACACAATGCTAATGAGTGGATATTGTTAACTCTTTAATTGATCTATGAATTCCACTATTTCTAGTAAAGTCATGCCATGCACAAGTCATGTACCCAACATAATGGCTATCGACTCGATCATCTTTAGAGCATAAGCCTTCACTTATATCAAAGCACATGGGTTACGTATACATGGTCAGTGACTAACTCAGGATTTATGTAAATCACACCACGAATGTCACAAGTGAATTAATTCACAAACGGATTCAGAATTACTTCATCTTGGGTCAAGTCCAATGTATCATTCTGCCAATGAATACATTTATATCTCTACCCGTGGAGTTAACTGCTCTAATAGCCAAGACTAATCATCTTCTCAATTGGAATTTTAGACGACATAATAATCCTTCTAAGTATTTGAATCAAATGCTCACTTTGATTCTTTTACAAGATTACAGACTTATTTAGATTATCTACTAAAGTAAGTTGACTTTGCCACAATGTGAACGTTCTTACAATGCCACTTATCATCAGTTTGAACTTAAACAATCAATGAACTAATAATTTCTTGTCACAATTTTGCAATGTATGCAAAATATAAATGACAGAAATACAAAAGACATAACAGTAAAATGTGAAATTTATTTATTTATCGTTATATACGTAGAAAACAATTACATGTTTACTACAATATGGGCACATTTCCCAACAATCTCCCATTTGCCCTAGTGAAGTAAATGTGTCATGTTTTGCATTCCCAACTCTTCGACGTGTTTGTTAAAACTCCTAGTTACAAGAGTCTTAGTAAACAGATCTACTAGGTAATCTTTAGAAGCTGTTTTCACCATATCTATAATTCCTTCGGCTATTGCCTATCGTATCAAGTGATACTTCCCATCAATGTGTTTCGTCCTCTTGTGACTTCTCATTTCCTTGGTATTAGCTATTGCAGAACTGTTATCACAATACAATGTTATAGCTTTTTTCATGCCAGGAATGACTTCAATATTGGTTAAAAACATTCGAAGCCATTTTACTTCTTTTGTTGCCTTAAAAGTAGCCACATACTCGACCTCCATAGTAGAGTCAACAGTAAGTTTATTTTACACTTCTCCATACTATGGCTCCATAGCCTAGGATGAATACATTTCTCGATATAGATTTCCTCGAATCTTTACAGATTTAGAAGTCTGAGTCTGTGTATCCAATAGGAGAAAGGTTCTCCCCAGAATACACAAGCATATAATCCCTGATTCTTTTAAGATACCTTAATATTTACTTTACAGCTCGTCAATGCCTGAGACCAGGATTCGTTTGGTATCAACTAACCATTCCTACTACGAAATAGATATTTGGACGTGTGCAAAGTATTGCATACATAAAGCTTCCAACTGTCGAAGCTTATGGAACCTTAGTCATATGCTCTCGTTATTTTGTTGTCTTAGGATAGTCATCTAAATAAGATGAAAACTCGATGCGGTCGACTGAGCGTCTGGCTTCGTATCGATCATTGTAAAACATTCTAGTACCTTATCAATGTATAAAGCTTGTGATAGAGCTAGCGTTTTATTCTTTCAATCCCTAAGGATTCAAATTCCAATAATATAACTAGATTCAACAAAGTTCTTCGTGCTAAACTGTTGAGCTAACCATAGTTCAACCAATGACAAATTTCCTACATCATTTCCGATAAGTAGAATATCATCTGTAACGCCCCGCACCCGAGACCGTTGCCGGAGTCGAACACGAGGTGTTAACGAACTTAGTTCATTTATTTACACAGTTCATTTTAAAATTTCCAGACAAGCTGGCTAACTGCGTCACTGTCACCTTAAAAATCATATCTCGAGTTCCAAAACTCGAAAACTGATTCCGTAAATTTTCCCTGAAACTAGACTCATATATCCATCTACAGATTTTTTTTCTAGAATTTTTTATTTGGGAAATTAGTACAGTTTATTAGTTAAAGTCTCCCCTGTTTCAGGGTTCGACTACTCTGACCTTCACGCATTACGACTTAGATATCTCCCTGTACAGGGCTTCAATACATATGCTGTTTGTTTCTAATGAAACTAGACTCAAAAAGGAATCTGGACATATAAAGCATGACTTCTAAGTATTTCTGGTTAATTTATGGTAAATTTCCAAAGTCAGAACAGGGGATCCAGTAACCTTTCTGGCCCTGTTTCACGAAAACTTAAACATCTCATAAAATACGGCTCATATGGTCTTTTTGCTTCTTCCATATGAAAATAGACTCATCAAGGTTAGATTACATAATTTATTCATTATTTAATTACATTTCTACTAATTTTAGTGAATTTTCAAACTCACATCACTGCTGCTATCAGCATCTATTTTAAGGTAAATTTCACCTATTTCATAGTTTCCATGATTCAACTAGCCATTTGACATACATAGCACCAAATATGATCGTGATTAACCATTCCAATGGCTAATCATTGCCAAGCATTTCCACACCTCTCAATAACCATATATATACAAAATGATTTTAATACTATGCTCAAAATATTTAAGCCATTTTCGCATGGCTATCCGAATATATACACATTACCAAAGGTACTTGATTAACAACAAAGGCTAGTCCTATACATGCCATTATCAACGTTTAACTAAAAGAGTACCAAAAGGGCTTAGATAGTGTGGACGACTTCGACTTCGACAATCCCGAGTCCGATAGCTGACGAACAAAAATCTATAAAACAGAGAATTAAGGAAACGGAATAAGCATTTAATGCTTAGTAAGTTTTGAGTAACGAAATTATTTACGACTAAAGTATAGCGTTCATATGACTAAATGAATAATTTCATATATGCACATTCTCAAAATCATAATTTCTTCACGCTTCAACCAATATATTCATACACAGGGTATCAAACCTAACTAGAGGCCGGAAGCTCGTTAATCAATTGAGCGAGTACTATTTGAAAGGAATCAACCTTTCCGATGCATATACGAAACATACCTTATCGTTTGTATTTTATGAGCGTATTAATTGAAATTATTACAGCAAGATCGCTCGCTTCCAAACCCAAGTATCTTCGGGATTTAGCCGGATATAGCAACTCACACAAATGCCTTCGGGTCTTAGCCCGGATATAGTCACTAGCATGAATGCCTTCGGGACTTAGCCCGGGTATAGTAACTACTCGCACAAATGCCTTCGGGACTTAGCCCGGATATAGTAACCTGCACAAATGCCTTCGGGACTTAGCCCAGATATCATCCGAATAATCAAGCACATATACCAATAAATCATGACACATCCATATTTCATTATCATAACTAGAATTCAAACACAAGACGCTTATCAACCATTACCATTTTCGACTCAATAGCCACATACAAAGAGCATGATTTTGATTTGCTTTATAACATGATCTCTATACACATTCGGCTACCCGTCATAGGTATAAACTAATCACCTCAATATACAATTCAAGTAGAATCATTATATCACTGTTTATTTGTTATGCTTATATGTCATGACTTAATCAAATCATAAACTAAGTTTCATTACTCAAAAACTTACCTCGGATGTTGTCGAACGATTTCAATGGCTATTCAATCACTTTTTCCTTTCCCTTATCCAACTTTAATCCTCTAAGCTCTTGAGCTAAATCAAACAATTTACTCCCCAATCAAACACAATCATACGGCATTCATATACATTTTAGAACCAATTCATTTGAATCAATTTACTACTTATACATCAAAATTTCCAATACAAAGTATTTAGCACCTATGCACTTAAACTGGATTTGCAAACACTCATAGACCATGTCCGAATGCCATTTAAACACAAGTCAACAAAACCTCATGATTTCAAATCAAACTCTTAACAAGAATGCACAATGCCGAACCCTTAGATGATTAACATCTAATTTAGACAATTTAGAACACCTAAACGGCACTTGTTCAAACATTAAACAACTACATGTTCGGCCATTACCATAGGTGCATTAGAAATCTATACTATCAATAAGCTCAACTCCTTAGGTCCTAATCGGTACACTAAGACCATCTTAACTCATTTCTCATCTTGTTAACAAAGACATAGTAAAGCAAATCTTTATACACAATTATTATCAATTCATCCATCCACTAGGGACTTAGCCTAAGGTTCAATAACAAACTCCTCCTTTATCAATTACATATTCGGCAAGAACATGGTTACTTATACTACATCAATTTTAAGTACATAAATTACTCAAACATAATCAAATTCACATTCGGTCTTGGTACATAATAAGGTAGCCGATTCTTTTCCCTTAGCACCCAGTGCTCACATATGCTCATTTGTATAGTT
This sequence comes from Gossypium hirsutum, assembly GCF_007990345.1. Taxonomy (NCBI): domain Eukaryota; kingdom Viridiplantae; phylum Streptophyta; class Magnoliopsida; order Malvales; family Malvaceae; genus Gossypium; species Gossypium hirsutum. Next base: position 32,624,186 of record NC_053425.1, on the reverse strand, counting down.
CAAACACTCATCTACCATTGTTCATCTAAATTTATCACAAAACAACAACCATCACCCTTATTAATTACCATAGCCGAAAGCTCTACTCATTCCCACAATCAAAAATTCAACATGGGTTACTAAAATAACTTGATACCTCATTCAAGATTAACCAAAATTTCAAGAATTAACATAACTTCTTACCTTAATGCTAACTTAAGATGACCGAATGCCTTTCTCCCATCTTCCTCTTTACATTCGGCCAAGAAGAAAGAAACTCAAGCTTTGTTTTCATCACCCTTCATTTCCTTATTTCAATTACTTTTTCCTTTTTTATTTATTTATGTTATAAAATATAAAGCTACTAACTAATAATTAATACATATTGCATGTATATAACCCATCATGGCCGGCCAGTACTTGTCATAGGTGGAAATTTGACATGCAAACCCATTATTTTCATAACATGCACTAATAGATCCTTATAGATTAACCTATCACATTTCAAAAGTGTCACACATAAGTCCTATTAACTAAATTCACATGCAATTGACTAAATCGAAGCTTAAAACTTTCACACACTCATATTCACATATTTTAGACAATAAATATTATACTCAAATACTTCGGTGACTCGGTTTAGCGGTCTCGAAACCACTTTTCGACTAGGGTCAATTTAGGGCTGTCACATCATCGACATACAAAATAAGGAAGGCCATATTTTTTCCTTTTTACACTTATAATCACAAGATTCATTAGCGTTTTGCTCAAACCTAAAAGTCTTGATCGTTTGATCAAATCTTTTATTCCATGAGTGGGACACCTGCTTAAGTCCATAAATGGATCTTAATAGTTTGCAAACTTTCTCCTTCTTTTCTTTAATGATATAGCTAGTGGGTTTAACTATATAAATGGTCTCATTAAGATATCCATTAAAGAATGTTGTCTTGAAATCTATTTGTTAGATCTCATAATCGAGAGCAACGATAATGAATAAGAGTATGTGAATAGACTTAAGTATGGCTACTGGAGAGAAGGTCTCATTGTAAGTGATGCCCCTTGTTAAGGTAAAATACATAGATATGTATCTAGGCTTTGAGATGTCCTTTGTTATGGTAAGATCTGCAACCTTGCATACTAAGTTGTTAAGAAGCAGCTCGGTTTAGCTGGGTAAAGTAAGTATGGTAAAGTCTTATTTAGATATTTCTGATGTTCAAAGTGAAAGAAAATGAGTTAAGTGTATAGATCTTGATGAGTTCCCATGTTCTGTCAATTTGGTGCTACTGATCTACTCAATAGAAGCTCAGATATAGTGTTTAAAGCTGTTAAAGACGCAAGGTGAGTCTTTAAACTGACTCCTCCAAATGTAATATGCATGCTAGAACCTTCTATGAAAATGAGCTAAAAATATATGATGTGATGGTTTTGGGAAGAATGTATGTCTGATGAACTTACATGAATGATTCGTATGAATATGATCTCAGTGGACAATGGTTAATATGTCTAAATGAGTAAAGTGTGTCTATGCATGTTTTGATGACATGAACAAGTTTGTTGTGAAAGATTTTGTCATGAGTAAGTCAGATGTGAATAAGTCTATCAAGTATGAGTCTATATGAAGTGTTTGTGTCTATTTTTGAAGTCATCTAAAAGGGTCCGTTGGGACTAAAAATATGAATCTTTGAAACAAAAATTCCATGGCACTCTAAAGACCATGTAATACCATGGCTGGGCAATGACATCATATGGAAAAGATTTAAAGGACAGTTGGGTATGTACCAGACGTTGAGGGGAAAACCTCACGATGGTGAGTTTAGGCGAATCCCTATTATTAAAAACACCAACTTTCGTATAAGTGAGTCTTTGTGGTTGTTTCCATTAAAGGAATGACTTTATCGCAAATCTATGAAAAGGAATACCTTTTTGGTAATTTGTAAGGAGACGCATTTATGGCACAACCTAAAAAAGTTCCTTTGTGGTAATTTCCATAAAAAAATACCTTTGTAGCTATCTCTGAAAAGACGTCTTTGTGGCGATTTCTATTAAAAGGAAGCATTTGTAGCAATATCTGTTAAAAGGAAGCCTTTGGGGTGACCTCTGTTAAAAGGATACCTTTGTGGCGATCTTGTGGTTGTCTCTGTTGAAAGGATCCCTTTGTGGCTATTTTAGCCTTGTTGCAAACTCTGTTAAAAGGAATGCCTTTGTGGCAAAATTTAAAGAACAAGTTGTAACAGTCTAGCTTTGACCCTAATCAGAATAGTGGTTTTGGGACCATAAATTTGAGTCTGAAAAATATTTTAATATTATTTTCTATGTTTTTGATATGTGAATTTATGTCTGTGAAATTTCTGTGATTAAATTTTTCTGTTTCTGTGCTTAATTATGAAAAAGGATTAAATCGCGTAAAGTGTAAAAGTTGAGTGCTAAATGTTAAAGCACCTAATTGACTTGGCTTTTAAAATAAAGGTCCTTGCATGTCAAATTTACCATATATATTAATGGTAGACAATGATGGACATTAGTTGGTAGAAATTTAAAGGTATATGCCATGGGCAAATTGGTAAAAGTTGAAATAATGTTAATTAAAATAAAAACAAAACAAAAGGTAGCCATATTATCATGCATGTTAGCCGAAAATTAGCAAAAGAAAGAAAGGTTTGAAGCTTTTGTACATTCGGCACTTTGGTAGCTAAATTGAGGTATGAAATTTGTTCGTTTTTTGATAATTTCTACTTTTCGATGATCGTTACTTCGTGTTCTTCAAAACCCATGTCTGAATTTCTGTTTCTGTTAAAGATTTCATGAAATGCCATTGTTGACATCATGAGTTTTGTAATGTTTTTGGATGAATTATAAAGGCTTGGTAGATGATTTATAAGTTTTGTCTTTGAATTTTGATGAAATAGAACTATTTGGGCTAATTTGTGAAAATAAGGTTTTTAAGGACTAAATTGTGAATTAAATATGTTATTTGGGCTGGTATGGAAGCCATGTATATTCGGCCAAGCTATAGTCTTGGTGAATTTTTCATAGTTGTGATTTTGTGGAAAATGGACTAAATTGTCAAAGTGTGAAAACATAAGGGCTAAAATGCAAAGTGCTCTAAATATTTGTTAATGGATTAGTTTTGAATGAAATGAATGATTGAATGGTTGAATTTGAATTGTAATAGATCAAGAATAAAGAAAATCTGACTTAGATCGAGGGAAGTCCAAAATAGTTGAATAGTTGACTCGTTTCATCCGAAATCCATCCAAGGTAAGTCAAATTACAATTATGTGTTAAATTTACTAATTTCCACATATATAAATTGTAATCTGTATTGGATGGCCATGAGAGCCTGATGAATATCTTTCGAGTAAAGTTTGATAATTTGTCAGTATCCTAAAAGCTCTGTATACTTTTAAAGGAATATTGACATCTATATGAGATATCGTGTAAGACCGTGTCTGGGACACAGGCCTCGATTGAGATTTACGTATAAGACCATGTCTAGGACATCAGCATCGTATCTGATTTCGTGTAAGACCCTGTCTGGGACAGAGGCATCGATATTGAATTACATGTAAGACCACGTTCAGGACATCAGCGTTGTACTTGTTTACGAGTATCTGTATCATTTCTGAACCGTCTGATGATAGAGTACGAAATATGAGAATGAGCATATGAAATGTATAACTTATACAGGTACGTATGAATCGTACTAAAATTCTGAATATGAAAGACTCTGTCTTTGTGAAATATGTATGGAATTTGGAAATGAAGCATGACATAAATGCAAACAAAGGAGCACGGTTAAGCTTATGGATTATTCTATGAAATGGCTATAAATCTTTATGGTTGAATTGTACTTATATGCTTTAGTAGTTAGACCAATTGTATTTGGCTTACTAAGCTCTTTATAGCTTACTTTGTGTGATTTCTTCCTGTTTTATAGTTATCGTAGCTACTGAAGGCTCGGGGATAGTCGAGGATCATCACCACACTATCGAACTCATTTTGGTACTTTTTGAAAGTGTAAATATTTTAAAGTATGGTATGTATAGGCTAGAAGGTCTATGTATTAAGTTTTGGTTTTTAAATATATGTTAAGCCATGAGAGTTGGCTAGCAAATGGTATGAATGTGTTAAGTTTTGATATGGTTTTGAATGGGTTATTGAATGATGATGATTTAGTTGTAATGAAGCATGTTTTAAGCATGGAATTGGCTGAAAATTATTGTATGAATGTTGTTTAACATTGCTAGTAGGAAAGACCTATATAGGGGTGACAAGTTGGCTTAAACCAAGCCTGCATTGTGCCACACGGTTAAGACACACAGGCGTGTCATATGGCCGTGCGCTTAAGTCAATAGCTAGCTAAGTACCACACGGTCGTGTCTGTTGGCCGCGTGAAAAAGTCAGTATAGGACCTCTTTTTGGCACGATTGGATGCGTGTCTGGTGCCTGTGTGTGTCACACGGCTTAGTCACACGAGCATGTGACTTTAACAGTTTTAAAAGATTTGGTTAAGTTCTAAAAATTCTGAATGTGTTCGTTTTAGTCCAGACCTTTCTTAAAAGTACATTTTAGGTTTCGTAGACCATCTTAAGAGATGATTGCTTATGAAATGATGTTATATGATATCTGTGATTCTGAATTGGTTTGAAATGTTCTGTTTGTCTGGTAATGCCCTTTACCTATTCCGGCAACGGATACGGGATAGGGGTGTTACACAGGTCTTGTGATGACCATTTGATGATAACACCTTTGGGCAGACATCGAATGAATGGTAAACCCTATATTTACAATGGATGAATAGAAAGGCTAGTGTCAACAGAGTATGTGTTGAGGTAAAGATATGAGTTAAAAGAAAGTATAGACAGTGCACTAAAGTCAAGAAGATCTGAGCAAATTTTGAGTTAAATATTAGGCGTAATCTACCTCGCCCGAAGAAATTGATAAGACTAGTAAGTATGGAAAAAGTTATTAAGTTTGATAATAAGGTAAGAATTCAAAAAGGATATAGAAAGTAAAGAGATGTTAAGTATAGTATCAAGAGAAGGGAAAATGGTTCTCAAGAAAGAAAGATGGTAGCCTCAGTATTGTACATGCTAAAGAATGAAGAAAGGTCAAGAAATACCTAAAAGATGTGCAAAATAACATATGCAATGTAGAATGAATGAAAAAAAAGTATTATAAGGTTTAGATCACTAATTTCTTACAAATTTACAAAAGTTGTTTCTATTTTCATATCTGTAAAGGAATATGCGTTGAGAGACAATGCTAAGGCTGCGCCAAGGAAGTGGCGCGCTGGGCTGTTATGCATATAAAGGAAAACAAGTAGGTGTCAAAGTCTGTGCATAAGTCATTTAAGCAGAAATTTAATATGTACATAGTAGATTGAGGGAGAAAGTAAGAAAGTCTAAAATTTCATTGAGTTGTAAATGTAACTATATAATGTACGCCATAAGAGATTCTATTATACTCATAGATAAAGGTTTACATCAATGAATGAGAAAGAAAAAGTTTTAAGTTACATCTGTAAAAAGGACATAACAACTGAGATTTGGATCTGGTAGATCAGGTCGGGTCAAGGGCATTACAATGTCCAGGTCTAACGATCGGGCCGAGTGATGGGTGTTACATAAACCAAGTCAGTAAGCACCCCAAAATTTATTCCAAACTTCTACCAATACATGGGAACCCTTTTACCAAAACATGGGAACCTTTTTACCAATACATGGGAACCCTTTTATCGATACAAGTCTAGTTGTATCGATACTTGGTTGAGTTCTACCGGTAGAAGTAAGTCAGAGAGCATCCCAAGGCAAGCATTAGACTTCTATAGATACTTAGGGGGTCTTCTACTGGTACAAGTAAGTTGGGTAAGCAATTTTTTATCTCCCCTACACATTTTACTGATACAACTATCGCTACAAGTTTGAACCCTTGAAAGCCTTAGGCTTCTAACGATATAAGTAGAATTTTACCGATACTTGTGGCTCCAACGATCATAATTTTCAAGACTTCTATCGCCACAAGTTCACTTGTATCAATACAAGTCCTCTGCAATTTGTAATTAATGCCCAAATTAATTGCAACAACGACTCTAATTCACTCCAAACTCTCCAAATGACTCCAAGGTTGTTTAAAGGATTTAATACAAGTCAATAGCTCCACATTAAAGACAAGAAATAAGCTTGTAAAGTCAATTGCATAAAATTGCAATCTTTTTTATTAGTATTCTCTTTGTTATTCATAAACACACTTGAGTAACCATATTTCTTATTCTTTTCAAGTATTGTATTACCATTGAGTGAGTTTTATCATGGTAATATCTTCTTTTGAGATGCGTCTTTAATTATTGTTCTTATTTCTCATCTTTGTAAGGGAGTGTTTAAGGTTTTTGGATAGAAAATCTTAAGGGAATTGACTCTATATTATCCAGTGAAAACATTGTTATTGAATAGTTCAAATATAGTGAATTTAGGAAATCCTTACTTGGGGTAACCTAAGGCAATAGAGGTAGACAATTCAAGCCAAACTATTATAAATTCTTGAGTTTCCTTTAATAGCTATTTTTCACTGAAGTTTTTAAAAATAACAATTCACCTCCTCTTGGTGATTATCAAGGTTAACACTTTCTCTTTTTCATTTTATTTTTTAAATGTTTATAATTATATTTAAAATTATTATTTAAATCATAATATTTAATTATTCTCATTAAACAAAAATTAAAATTTTAGTTTTTTATTTATTATTTTCATTAAATACCCATTAAAATTTTATCTTTTTTTATGTAAATTTAAACTTTTAGTTCATTAAAAATTCAATTTTTTATTCAATATTAAACTTTTATTTCTATTGAATTTTCCATTACTTTGTTTTTATTAATTTTTTTATCTAGGTTATGTTTCTAACTTTTCTTCTAATTTTGTTAAATGTTAATATTAATTGCATGATGCTTAATGTATTAGTACTTTCATCAAAGCAAAAATAGATAAATTTACAAATATATATATTTAAATGAAATAACAAAAAAATTAAGTACTCTTCAAAATATAGGCAAACATCTCTATAACAACATTTAGCGAACTAATTTTTTTATGTTTTATTTTAACTTTTATAACAACTTTTCACTTATAACAACAACATCCAAGATTATGAAACACATTATTATTAAATTAGTTCTTTGAAATAGTAGGTTGTTGAAAATAAGTAAAATTTTAGCTATTTTATATAGATAGTTCTATTAATTATGATTTATTAAATAAAAATTATCTTAATTAAAATATTATTTTAATAAAATGTTTAAATTTCATATGAAAAATCTATTAATAATAATTTTCAATGAGTGGAAACACCGATATCAATTCAATAAACTATTAAGTTCCTTAATTAAATATGCTACCATAAATTTTGATAACTATAAACTTATAAATTAATTACTTGAATTCAATAGCTCATAATAAATTAATTAATTTAATTTGATAACTCATATAAATTAAAAAAACTAGTTAGATTTATAAAATTCAGAATTAATAATGTGAAAGAATATAAAATAAAAAAAATGCATAAATGCAATATGTAAGCACATGCTATATGTATCTTTTAGCTTTGTTTATTTGATTCTCACTTTTTTTTAACATAATTTTACTTTCAAATAAATGTAAGCACTTGCTATATGTATCTTTTAGTTTTGTTTATTTGAGTCTCACTCTTTTTTTTTAACATAATTTTACTTTCTTTATTTGATGGAAATTTAATATAAGAATTATATGAATTTAAAGGTGAGCAAAATTAAGTTTGATTCGAAAAATTCAATAAAAATTTAAATTTTGAATTAAATAGTTCGAGTTAATCGAGTTATTCGGATCAACTCGAATAAAAAATTAAATTTTTCGGTTTAACTCAAATATGGATTACACAATTTAAGTTATCCGAAAGTCTAAATAAGGAAAAGGCAAAACTATGTTGTTTTGATAAATGTTTACCCATCAGCCTTACTTATGTAGTTAAATAATCTTGTACTTTCCCTACTAGTTGAATAATTAATCCATGTAAATGCAATATTGAGTATAAATAATATGATTCTTTAACTCGACTCGAAATTTTTTGACTCGATTCGAAAAATTTTCAAATTGAGTTCAGTTGGTAAAATAGGATTCGTCAACTCGACTAACTCGAAATTTTTTGACTCAATTTAACTCGACTCGATCAAATACAAACTGCTATATGAATTCTATTGTAAGTTTACAATAATTATCTCTCGATAATAATATATTGTTATAGGTGTATAACAACTACTTCTTTATAATATGCAAAATCATGATAAACAAATGATGAAGTCAATATATACGGTATATTTTTAATACATGATTAATTAATTAAAAATAAAATAGTTATATATTTATATATATCAAATTAATAAAATTAAATCCCGCATCGCGAATTCCTAATTTTAATATAAAACAAAAGAGAATGAATTTGATAAAAAGATAGGAACGTGATTTTTGTTTCCATAATAACCAATAAGATCGTAGCATTTTGGATCATCTCGGCTTCTTCAGTACTCACTACCGCAGTAGAAGAAGAAGTGGGATTTATTATAATTAAAAATTTAATTCATTGAATTTTAACGGCAGCTGAGTTGTAACGTGTGAGTTTATGCTTTGTCTGTTCACAAAGGCATCCCAATCATACGGAAAATTACAGAAATGGAAGGACATCCTTTCAACTGTAACACTTTCTTTTTTCAGCTGAATTTGGACATGACCAATAAGAAAAGGTAAAATAGACCATTAGTCATTAAACTATAGATAAATTTTTATTTTGTCACTTAACTTAAAAAAGTTATAATTTGGTCATTGAACTATTTGAAAGTTTTCATTTAAATTACTAGACTATTAAAATTGATGCTATATGGTTTTCTTTATTTGCACTACCTGCATCAATTGAAAGCTCTCTTCCCCCTTCTCTTCTACAATTTAATTCATTTTTTTATAAAATAACTTTAAACATCACGAATCTGCAAACTAAAATTCAAACAGTTTTTTCTCTTATCTTCGATATTGATCATTCGATCAACTTAATTAAAATGTATATTCTTCTACTCCTCGATCTGTATTGATCCACCCTACTGATCGTCGAATAGTCACTTAAAGCTCATGGTTGAACTTCAAAATAAAAATAGAAACTTTACAACCTAATGACTTAAATAAATTTTTTTGAATAGTTCAGCGACTTAAACAAAAACTTTTGAATAGTTAAGTGACTACATTGTTACTTTTTTTAATTAAATGATCAAAATAAAAATTTGCCATAATTTAATGACCTATGGTGTAGTTTACCCATAAGAAAAAAATGAAAACTAATTGCTTATTATACGTTAAAAAAATCAACGGCTTAGATTTTATTGATGGAGACTTCCACATAAATTAATCAGTTAATAAATAAGGGATTGGCGCTGGTGCTAATCAATTGTGTTATGCTTTGCCCTCTGTTTAAACCAAATTTTGCTTGAAGGGAAAAATGGAACTGAGCTGAGAGAACTTTGAGGGGCTGAATCTTGCTTGGACCGGCAAAGATGCTGGGTTCGTTGAGTCTTCTCGCAGCAACGCCTTTTGCTTTTCGTTCTTTCTCACCTTCACCTAACAACAATCGCTTTTTGGTAATTGTAGTTCGAACTTTTCTTCTTCTTCTTCTTGTATTTACTCAAATTTCTTAAAACTAGACAATTTGCATGACGTTCTATTCCTTCCTTCCATAGCCGTTAAACTTGTTTGTATTTCCAGAGTTCAGCAATTAATCATCAAATTGCTAAACAACTAGCCACTGAATCCGGACGTGGATCCCAAAAATTGCTTCGGCGACATGTATTTCCAGTTTATCGAAGGGTATGATTTCCGTTTTCAATTTCTTTTATGTGGTTGATTTTATTTTTCATGAATGCTAGTCCTAATTAGCCCTTGTGAAGATATTCCTCGCACATTGATGATAGTATTTTGGTGTTATCAAATATAAGTATTTTGGCGGTTGGTTATATCATCTCTGCTTAACTTTCCCCTCCAGGTCAGTTATGGTTCCCCAATATCAGCTGTTATGACTGATGATAGTTTAACAGTTACAACCTCCGAGGAAGACACGCAAAATATCGGTATCTTGGATATTGATTCTGCCCTCCGACAGTTTAAAGATCACTTTCAATATAGAATTAAGAAATATGTGGATCAGAAAAATCTCTTTGAAAATTATGAGGGAGGCTTGGAGGAATTTGCAAAAGGTCATTCCAATGCTATCTGCTTCTTAATTTGCTTTTCTCAAAGGCTACTTCAATGATGAAATTGCATGCTAGGTAGTAAATTCAATATTTTATATGTGAATGTTCAAACGAAATCTGTCTTTTACTCTCTTCTGTAGGTTATTTGAGATTTGGATTTAACAGAGAAGAGGATGGAATTGTCTACCGTGAGTGGGCTCCTCCTGCTCAGTAAGTTTTGGTTTCTGAAACACAATTTTACTCATAGTATTTGATTTCTTAGCTAGAGTCTTTTCCTTCATGAAGGGAAGCTCAAGTTGTTGGAGACTTTAACGGATGGGATGGTTCCAACCACAAGATGGAAAAAAATGAATTTGGCGTTTGGAGTATTAAAATTCCGGATTCTGAGGGAAATCCTGCTATTCCTCATAATTCAAGAGTCAAGTTCCGATTCAAGCATGGTGATGGAGTTTGGGTAGACAGAATGCCTGCTTGGATTAAGTATGCCACTGTAGACCCTACCAGATTTGGAGCTCCATATGATGGTGTGCATTGGGATCCTCCACCTTCAGAAAGGTGCAATTTCTGCACATTTTATGTGATATATTTTGATACTGATGATATGATACATTAAAAGTAGAAGAAATACATATAGTCAACAACTGTGTCGTGTCTTGGCCAACAAAAAAAAAAACTACTGTGTGGTCCAGGGTTTTGGACCTAGTTGTATTTGTGTGTGTGTGTTTTAAATCCAGAATTTAGGAACTGTTTATTAAGATAAGTTTGATATTGCTAGAGATTAAAAACTTGCTGCCATATCCACTGCAGTTCCAACAAAATTGAATTGATGCTGATTTTCTACTTTTAATTTGTGATTGAGAAAATTGTCCTAATGTATTTTTCATTGTTAATGCAGGTATGAATTTAAGTACCCCCGTCCTCCAAAACCTAAAGCCCCAAGAATATATGAAGCGCATGTTGGAATGAGTAGCTCTGAACCACGTATTAATTCATACAGAGAATTTGCTGATGATGTTTTACCCCGTATTCAGGCAAATAACTATAATACCGTACAATTGATGGCTGTAATGGAGCATTCCTACTATGCGTCATTTGGATACCATGTAACGAACTTTTTTTCTGTAAGCAGTAGATCTGGAACTCCTGAGGACCTCAAATATTTAATTGATAAAGCTCACAGCTTAGGTCTACGGGTCTTAATGGATGTTGTTCACAGTCATGCAAGTAACAATGTGACTGATGGACTTAATGGCTTTGATGTTGGCCAAAGTTCCCAGGAATCGTATTTTCACACTGGAGAAAGAGGTTACCACAAGTTATGGGATAGTCGACTGTTCAATTATGGTAATTGGGAAGTCCTTCGCTTCCTTCTTTCAAACTTGAGGTGGTGGCTTGAGGAGTTCAAATTTGATGGGTTTAGGTTTGATGGAGTGACTTCCATGTTGTATCATCACCATGGTATCAACATGCCATTCACAGGGGATTACAACGAGTATTTCAGTGATGCAACTGATGTTGATGCTGTTGTTTATTTAATGCTGGCCAATTCTCTGATAAATAGCATCTTGCCAGATGCAACTGTAATTGCTGAAGATGTTTCTGGTATGCCTGGACTTGGTAGGCCAGTCTCTGAAGGGGGAATTGGGTTTGACTACCGCCTGGCTATGGCCATCCCTGACAAGTGGATTGATTACTTGAAGAATAAGAATGATGAAGAGTGGTCAATGACAGACTTATCCTGTAGCTTGACAAATAGGAGATACACTGAGAAGTGTATATCCTATGCTGAGAGTCATGATCAGGTATAGAAAATGAGGAATTACTTTTCTGATCAATTTATTTCTAAATTTAGTTAAATAATTTCTTTAGGGAAACTTCTCCTCCTTTGGAATTTGTTCTTCCCACTTTCGGATGATTACAGAAAAGATAAGACATAAAGAAAACTTGATTAATAAAATGTTTTCTATCCTCTTCCTTTTCTCCTCTATCCCTAAGCAAAGCCCGAGAGGATTTAAATCTTAAATGGTTAATATCATAGCTGATCTCCTGGCCTGAATCTGATACTGTATTTGCACTTCTTATTGTTCCCTTTTCTTTTAATGTTTGTATATTTTGCCATGTTTTGTGCTTCTTGGATATAACTCTTGTTTGGTGCAGTCTATCGTAGGTGACAAGACAATAGCATTTTTCCTAATGGATAAAGAAATGTACTCTGGCATGTCATGTTTAACAGATGCTTCTCCTACCATTGACCGAGGGATTGCACTTCACAAGGTTGGTGCTAGCTCAAATGTTAGAGGCTTCTCTCCTGTTTCCTTTATGTCTTGCCATGTTGATGGAATTACTGCCACCATGAATCTATGTGTGCATGCCTTGTTCTGAAAACCAGAAAAACTTCAATTATTTTTTTCAGCCTTCATATTTTGCGTCTGCATAGATCATTTTCTTTATTCAGTCATTATTTTCATTGCTTCTTTCTCACTCTTTAACTTTTTTCTTTTATTTAAAATTTCCTTTGCAGATGATACATTTTATTACTATGGCATTAGGAGGAGAGGGCTACCTTAATTTTATGGGAAATGAGGTAAACATTCTGGCTCAACTGTGCATACTGGAGAGTAATCAAGACTTTATTTAGGTGGATACTAGAGAAAGTATCATGTCTAGGAAAAGTAAGGAGATTTTTCAGTGCTATGATTTTATCAGAATGAACCAATGAATATCTGTGAAGGCCCTTTAAGTCAAAAGGACATGAAAATAATAAAGGGGTGATAGGCTATATCTGCCTAGAGGGCAATTTTCTGATATAAGGGTTTGTTTTCTCTTTTAACAAATAAGGTTACTAGATATATCTTCTGCTTGTTTGTACAGTTTGGACATCCTGAATGGATTGACTTTCCAAGAGAAGGCAATGGGTGGAGTTATGAAAAGTGCAGAAGGCAGTGGACCCTGGTGGATACCGATCACTTAAGATACAAGGTCAATGGTCATTTTATTAAGAATTTGTTAAAATTTCTATTCTGTATTCCATCCTTGACCCATCTCCTTATCCTTCTCCAGTGGACAGCAGATGCTAAGATTTGAACATTTTAGCATTAGGGCATAAGCTAGTGAATATGTGCCAAGAGACCGATTAAATTTCTTTCTACCTTTTCATTTCAATAACATAATGCTAAGATCCGGATCAAAATCCAAGTTGAACATGGACCATTGTTTGCAATTTGGTGATCATTTTGGAAATGCTCACCTGCTTTTTTAACTTTGAAGGCATCTGTATAATCTATTTACAGACTGAAATTTCTTTTGTATTAATCATTATTGTATCTTTTTTATCTCTCTCCATTCAGGAGCTATGCAATCTTTACATAAAATTTTCCCTTTGCATTTGGTTTTGCAGTTCATGAATGCATTTGATAGAGCTATGAATGCACTTGATGATAAATTTTCATTCCTTTCATTGACAAAACAGATAGTGAGCTGCACTGATGAAGAAAACAAGGTAAATCTACAATGGTAGTTGAGTGGTTAGTGTAAGACCATTGCAGCCGTCGATCTAATTCAGGATGCAAAATACATGCACATATTTGTTGACAGTCAAAAGTTGTTTAACTGTTTTAGGATTGAATTTTTATTTTTAGAATTAATAAATTGTTTATTTATCAATCTTTTATGGCTATCCAAAAACCAAAAGATTGCAATAGCAAGTAAACAAGATTATCGTTTCCTTTTGAGTTTCAAGTACGTATGGTAATAAAATGGAAGGTTTCTTGTTATGTCATCATGCTAGTCTAATTTTTCTTTCTTCATTTTACCTCCAATGGGATAGAGATAATGGCACCATACCCTTGTTTAGTTCTCTGCCGTATAACATCCCATTGCCATGTTTTAACCCCTTCAGTTTTGGCGGATGCATTAATGGTTTCTTGATTTAGGTTATCGTCTTTGAGAGGGGAGATCTTGTTTTCGTGTTCAACTTTCATTCAGAAAATACTTATGATGGGTATGTATGCTTCAAGTTATGAAAATTTGTATTTATTTGTGTTTGTACAAGGCGCCATTTCGGCTAGAGACTGATCTACTTATCTATATATGCTAGAAAGAAATTACTTGTACCCTAAAACTCTTCAACTAACTATTGTGTGAAACATGCAGGTACAAAGTGGGGTGTGACTTGCCAGGGAAGTATAGAGTTGCCCTGGATAGTGATGCTTGGGAATTTGGTGGGCATGGAAGAGTAAGGAACTCCTGCTATTGTTGTTATTCTTTCCTTTTGCTATTGCTGAAAGAGTTATGTTTTTATCTTGGCTTGATTTCTGGCAATATAATTGGGAATTCACAGTACTAATTTCATGAATTTTCGTGGGACTTTAAAACAAAATGTTGATTGTTGCCTTGGGTCTGGGATTGCCCTGTCTACCTCGCAACTAATGAAGCAATAGCATCTAAAGCCTCTCTTTGTTCGTCATCTATGAATTGTTTTCTCTCCTGGTAATGCTAAAATTAATCAATCTTGTAGGTGGGTCATGATGTGGACCATTTTACATCCCCAGAAGGGATTCCAGGTGTACCTGAAACTAATTTCAACAACCGCCCTAATTCTTTCAAAGTACTCTCACCAGCTCGCACATGTGTGGTATGATTATCACTTCCTGGTCTTCCTGATTATATTATATCATATCATCCATCACAGACCATGCTTGGCATTGATCGTTGTGTATATTTATTATTGTGCACTTAGGCTTATTATAGATTTCCAACCTTATATGGTATCATGGACATCGAATCTCCGCCTTTATCTAGGGTCAACATGGACTGACAGATTTCTTTCAAATTTTCCACAGGTTTATTATAAAGTGGATGAAAGTGTAGAAGAAACCAATGGTATCAATGTAATTAGTGTCAGTGAGACATTAGAAATGGATGCATCAAAGCAGAAGAATGCTGAGGAATCGGCTATCTTGGTAGGTGATATAATCTGTGGCTGTTTGTATGGGCCCTGAGCCTAGGAATGAAAACTTGAACTGACAGATTGCTTAAGATTCTCCCCAGGTTGATCATGGAGATAAAGAAAATCCACAAGAAACTAATGATCGTGACACAGCCAGTTTCGATGAGGAATTGCAAAAAGATGGAGCAAAGCAGGAAAGTATTGAAGAACCAGCAGCTTCTGTGCTAGACAAAAAGATTGTAGGAAGTAAGTTAGATGAGCCGCAAGTGGAAGAGATGGAGGAGAGAACACCGGACGACTAAGCTTTTCGGCTCCAGCGCCAACCCTATGCGTAATAAGTGCTGGTTTTTGTTTTGTGAATAATAATAATAATGTGAGGACTGAGTAAGCAGGGGATTTAGTTTTGTTTGCAGTTTGTAAATCTTATGTAGACAACAACAATATAGTCTGCTTAATTACTTAGTTATTGCACCGAAATTCCCATGTCTGATCATGAGATTTCAACTTCAATGCTATGAGCTGAAATACTTAAATAAAACAAAGGCTAAAATATTAAATAAAATAAATAAATAAAACCCTGCACTTTACTAGTTTATTTATATAAATATGTATAATTTGTATACACTTGACTAAATCCTTAACCATCTTGTAAGTGGCAAACGAATTATAAGTATTAGGCATTTATTTGCCTTTTTTCTCTCTACTTAAAAAATAAGTAAATTAATTTTTATATATTAAATTAAAGAATATATTAATCTTTTTTATTAAAATTTTTATACATTTATAATGCTAATAATTGGTGTGGTGACGAAATAATTAAAAAGTTCACTTTGCTTTTTAATTTAATGTAGAGTATTAATTTACTCATATTTTAAATGAAAGAATAAATATAATCTAACTTTTAATACAAAAACTTCCCTAATACTTTTAGCTTTGTAAATCTTTTTCACTTTTTAGTTATATCTAAATAAATCCTTAATCTTTAATTTATACCTAAATAAACTTCCATTTGAAATAAAAATTTGCCGTCATTTGAACCAGATAGGATTCTGCGAACTTTGAGTAAAACTCGAGGGATTTTTAGTATTTAAACCAATAAAAAACTTCTCATTTAGCATTTTGTTCTTTTGTAGCATTGTAGCTCAATTATGGGAGTCGGGTTATGAGCTTAACCGAGTTGGTACCTTCTCGGTTGAAGCGGCCTGCTTTGTTCCTAGGCCTTAGCCCAATTTCAAGGTAGTCTAGCAAGCAAAGTCAGCATCCCGATTCATCGTTGAAAAATTCGGAGAAATGAATCAGCGAAACAAAAGAACACACAGAAAATAAAGATTTAGGCCAAGGTTTTCACACAGAAGAAGAAAAAATGGAGCAGAAGAACAACTACAGCATTATAGTACCTACTTACAACGAGCGCCTCAACATTGCTCTCATCGTCTATCTCATCTTCAAACATCTCCGGTATTTCTCCCAACTTAAATTCTCTCTCCTTTTAATTTTTCTTTTCTTTGATCGCTGAACTCGTAATTTTAGTATTTTTAACGTGCCCTATCGAGATCTGATTACATATCTCAAATTCGTGCTCTTTCTTCTGCCCCTCTTGTATTCATCGTGTTTATGAGTGGCGTCCCGTTCAGTATTTTCATTTTATGCAAATGATTTGAATTGGATAATGAGTATACATAAATATGACAATACTGTCATATTTAGTTTCTGTTTTCTGGAATAAATAAATTATCCGGCAATAAATTGAAGCGTCTGTTGTTTTTATATAACTCTACACTCCCCTCCCCCCGGGATTTGGTGCCTATGCATATGAATTAATTATATACTTAAACAGCCTTGTGAAATTAAACCGTAGGAGTTTAATCAATGATCCTATTTTTGTCCTTTTAGTAGTATTCTTCTAGTCTTTGTAAATTCAAGTGGCTATATGTTAAAACTTCTCAAATTTGATGTTCTTGGGGCCAAAGTTTTCACTACAAATCAGTACATTATTTGAATTAGTTTCCACCTTTCCCACTATGCCATTGCTTTGTGTCTGTCATGGGGCATAAATGATTTATTTTCATAAAAAAATTAATGACAGTGTAACTGGCCTAACACTTCGCGAGATAAGTGTACCTACCTTAAAAACCTTTCCTCTTATACTGTGGTAGCTTGCAATATCTGTCATATTTATGTAAACTACTTGTGATCTTGCCTGGAGTAGGGATGTTGATTTTGAAATAATTGTTGTGGATGATGGGAGCCCTGATGGTACTCAGGAAGTTGTGAAACAATTGCAGAAACTGTATGGTGAAGATCGTATTGTAAGTTCCATTCTCATCTACCTTCAAAATTGGATCTATATGTAATCCGTTTTGCTGATCAATTCCTGTGCACCTCTGCTTGTGTTTCCATACTGTTGCAGCTATTGAGACCTAGACCTAAGAAGCTTGGATTGGGTAAGTAAGACCTATTCCCTTTCAGGAGTAATAGGTGGAGCTGACCTTGGGGTTGTTATCGGTTTCAACTTTCAGGAACAGCTTACATTCACGGTTTGAAGCATGCTTCTGGAAATTTTGTTGTAATCATGGATGCTGATCTGTCACATCATGTAAGTATGATGGTGTTTCTTTATGCCTCTTCTTCCGGTTAAATCCATTCACTTCTTGTTTTCTATAATGTATAAGATATCTTCAATCTTGTTTTGCAGCCAAAATATTTGCCAAGCTTCATCAAGTGAGAAATCTTTTGGTTAATAACCCTTTTAAGGTTCATAATTGCGTCTAGTTTACTCAAATCTTTGTAATATTTTGGCCCATGACATCTTATAGGAAGCAGTCTGAAACTGGTGCCAGCATAGTTACTGGAACACGATATGTCAGAGGTGGTGGCGTGCATGGATGGAATCTGATGCGCAAGCTAACAAGTAGGGGAGCCAATGTTCTTGCACAAACTCTTTTGTGGCCTGGTGTATCAGACTTAACTGGCTCTTTCAGGTATGTAAGAACTGATTTAAAGAAATGACCATTTCAGACTGTCATAGGCTCGTAGCTTTATTGCTGACAATTCTTTTTCCTTCTATTGAAGGCTTTATAAGAAATCAGTGCTTGAAGATGTCATTAGCTCCTGTGTTAGCAAGGGATATGTATTTCAAATGGAGATGATTGTTAGGGCTTCAAAGAAAGGTTATCACATTGAAGAGGTATAACTAATTTCTTAGTTGCATTCTTATGAATGAACAGACAGATAGTCCAACTTCAAATGAACTGTTTTTATCATTGACTAGTTCACTTGGTTGTCGGCTTCGACAACTAACTTGGATGCTGATCTCTAGTAGTCAGATTATTCTTTCAACTATATCTCTGCAAAGACGACTTTCATATTTTTCTTTGTCAATTGGATTTCATTATAGGGAGCATCATAAAATCTTCCACTTGCCAATCGTGTGTGGGTTTCAAGTTGATTGGGAAAAGGTCTAGGATTCAATCCCTGTGTCTATAAACCCCTTCCCCATGACCCCATTGTAATGTAATGTAATTGCTTACTTGTATGTATAAACTTTTCCACTTAGTTATGTTATGTCTTGCGTTGAACCAGATTGTACAGATATTTTCTACATTGGAGTTTGCTCGTATGGTTTTGGTTTTCTTCCTGTCCCTTCTTTAAGTCTTATTATAAGATTTGCAGTTCGAACATCAATAAACCGTGCAGCTAAACAACTTATTTAATCCTTTGCATTTTCATTGATTTTGACTTTCTACCATTTACAGGTTCCAATAACTTTTGTTGATAGAGTGTTCGGAAGTTCAAAGCTTGGTGGATCTGAAATTATAGAGTATCTTAAAGGCCTTTCATATCTTTTGGTCACAACATGAGCCCTGAGATTGGCTGAGTAAGCTTTGCAGCGAACAATTTTTATGGCTTAGTTCTTACTAGTTCCTTTGTAACCTGACTTTTTGATGGCTAATTTAGTTGGTATTTTGCTACTGGATTGAAGATGTTATTCAATGGAATTGAAGATGCAAAACCTAGGGCGGGATTGCATTTTACAGGCTTAACAACAAACTTTCTTCAGCTGCGTTTAGTAGTATTTTTTAGAAGTATTTTTGACATGAAACCACTTTTGAATCCAAAAGGATTGTTAAACAAGCAACTTTTGAAGAAAAATTTTAATTTTTCAAAAGTATTTTTCCCCAAATATAGAAGTTAAAATTTTTAGCCTTTTCCTTTCAGAAGCATTTTTGATAGTTTAATTATGTTTTTACCCCTCTAACACAAAATATTTTCCCTTCTTTGATTAATTGTTAAAAAAATATTTAAAATTTATTTTTCATATATTAAAATATTGACAATAAATTATAATAAATTATTTTTTACATTATTATTAAAAATATCATAATATTAACTAATTTGAACATTATTTAAATGTTAGTTTATTACTTTATAACACTATGTTTAATATGGACATTTTATTTATTAAAAGCTCTTTTTGACAACAATATTAAACACTTAAATCTTAAACTTCAAAATTAGTTTTTCAAAGGATTTTTTAAAAGAATTTCTTAAAAAACAATGCTAAAATATTCCTTGTTATATTTGCCGAATATTGTTATTTCTGGTTAGTTTGTGGGATATTGAGGAATGAGATGCAAATCCCCTAAGCTATTATTATTGCTCAGTCGTCAAGGATCAGATGAAAGAAATTATTGAATGAATAGAGGATAACATGTGAGCATCTGTTCATGTTCAAATATTGAGAAACAAACATCTGGTAGAGCAACCAGAAGGAAACATAGTTGGGAGATGAAAAAAAATCTATGGTTGATATTCAAATACTTGAATAGAATCCCAAATTTCAAAGCTTACCAGCTCTTGTTTTCTTTTGAGTGGCAGTGACAGAGACAGGGAGAGGAGGCTTCTTATTCTCTTTGTTCATGCTTCGGAGCAGGTACCTTGGTGTCTGAATCTCCACCGACTTCCTCAAGCTCTCCAGCTTCTTAGACGACCCTCTTCTTTTTGATGATTCAACCGTTACTCCAAGATGGTGCCCAGTCTTTGATTCATTCTGGGTTTCGCCTTTCTTCCTCTTAAGCCTCTCGTTTCTTCTCGCCGAGTACTCCTCGTAAAACCGACCTCTCTCTCGAACACTGGACAAGAATTGGTGACGCTGAGAACAGTCTTCTCGCCTAAACCAGCGGCTTCCGTTTCCCCATTTCCAAATTCATCTCTAACCGTCCGAGCCAAAACTCGTAAATCACAAGAAATAGAGCGATACTCGGGTCGAATCTCGGATTCTTCGATGCCCCAAGTAAGAATCGGCTTCTGGGATCTCGTTAAAGAACCTTTAACAAAAAAGAAACAAAGAAGATGAAATGAAATGAAAACTATTAATGGTTTATAATAAAAGAAAAGAAAAAGGAACCTGGAGGGGTTTGCAGGGAGGCAGAATTTGATGGAAGGGAGCGACGGGGTCGTAGGCGGATAGGCGATTTAGCGGCTAGTGTAGGTTTACTATCATATTTCATCTTCGACATGATTCAAAGATATCTTTTTTTCTCTTGCAGAAAAGAAACTGCACAGATTCAGAGAGAAACAGGGTATTGACCAAAACTTTATAACTGGTTTAAAATTTAAATTTGCGGTGGGGACTGGAGCGTTTCAAACGGTCATATTCTATTATCTCATCTGACGGTTAACATTTAATTTGGATTCTTTTCTCAGTTACCATTTTGATTACAATTACAATTTACGTTTAATATATATTTGCATTGGGTTAGCATTTCATATAAAAACGGTGGAATTTTTTAATTCCACTTTAAAAGTTGTCCTGTGTCATCTTTTTATATTTATATTTTAATTATTTTATTATATCTTATAAGATATTTGTTATTATTTTAATTTTATTTGTGAAGGTTAAAATTTTTATCAATAGCATATCATATATATATTTTTATTAATATTTAATACAAGAAGTCAAACACTTTTTCTTAAAATTTTTTTCAATTCCGTACATAAATTTAACAATTTTTATTTACATATAACTTAACAATTTTTTTTTTATATACAATAACTCAACAAAAGTTAGACAAATATTGCTCTCAATAATCTAATGCGGTTAATTTATTATTATTGAACATATACGGTTAATTCAATTACTAGGTAGCAAAATCCTAATGCATACAAATAAAGAATTTAAAATTTTTTAAATGCTAATTAGTTTAAATAAATTAAATTTGTTATTAATATCTTATTAATTGGATGTCTATAATGATCAAGATAAAATTTTAATGTACTTTAAATTCTAATAGTTATTAGAATTAGATTTCTACATTTTTTATACTTATTATGGCTATAAATAGATATTTTGATGCAGCATTGTAATCACCCTTTTTTATCAATAATGTACATTCTATATTACTTTCGTATTTTCTTTATTCTTTATTCTCTCTTTATTTTATAATACGTTACCAGCATGATGATTTTCTATTTTTATTTTCTTTTAAAATCTTTCGAAGTCATCTCTCAAATCCAATTCCTCCTTCATATTAAACTTTCACCCTTACAACTTCACCTTCAGGATGTTGAAAGATTCAATCTCATAATGGATTATGGTGATGATGATGATATTAAAAATCTTCAGGTATATTTTATTATATTTTATTTATTATATTATATCTATTATAATTGGAAACTAATCATGACAATATGCATAGATAGATTTTGATTTGAAATCTCGCGCATATTTTGATGGTGATTATCAAATAAAGAATCTATTGAGATATTTATAAATCCGTCCTACTAGATTTGTTGCATTCCCAAAGTGAATGTAAACACAAAGAAAATAAAAGATATACTCATGGACCACTAAAAGTGGGAACATAGTAATAAATAAGAGAACAATGAGAGTTCTCAAGATAATTTTTTCAAAGGGTAAAGATAACTTTTGTTATCAATGTGATATGATAAGATTATTGGCCACATATGTGGCGTATGCCCAAATATTTTGTTTCTCTTAATATTCTTTAATGAAGATATGAAAATGTAGTAATGAATTCTATCATTACAGATAGAAAATATTTATCTTATTTGGTACTAAAACAAACAAATATTATTCCAATATTTGATAGTACAAAATTAGTCGAAAGCTCTAGAAGAGCTAATATATCACTATCTAAAAAGCACAGAATTTGTGATGGTTAATACATTACTTTTAAAAGTTATTTGTAATGGATCTCATATTGAGATTGTGAATTAGAAAAATATTATATTTCATATGAATAAAAAATGGGATTGAGTTATTATTTTATAATCCTTGTGATCTTCTTTTGTTATCATCCCCATTAAGGGGTTGAAAGTAAAATATTTGACTATGAAAGATCTCTTTATAAGCAATGAAATATGATAATTCTATCTAAAACTCGTTATGATTGGATGCACCTAAAGTTGCAAATTTTTTTAGATATTTGATGATTTTGACATATTCCCTGAAGCGAATATTACATATAATTATTTGGAAATTATATCTATTGACTTGGTGGCATTATAGATTTCACATTGGTTTAGACATTTTCAACAGTAAATGTCACAATAGTTCTTATATGTGGATACAAATTAAAAGGAATAATAATAAAATTATCAATTTGTTACAATTTAGTACAATTGAAACACATGTTAAAGTAAACCAGAAGTTTACTAATACAAATGCATTTACTACTTGGCGTGACTAGTTAGACCATCCTGAATAGTATATGATGCAAAAGTTAATTGAGATATCATATGGACATCCATTAAAGATCCAGAAGATTTTTTAATTTAAAAGAATTCTTATATGTTGCTTGTTCTCAATGAAAATTGATTATTAGAAACTCACTAGCTAAAGTTGAGATTTAATGTCTTATATTTCTGAAACAAATTGGGCCCATTCATCCACCATGTGGATAGTTTTGATATTATATGATTTTAGTAGATGCATCTATAAAATAATCACATATGTGTTATCAATTTGCAACCTGTCGTTTGCAAGATTACTTGTTTAAATGATTAATTTCATATTATGCAATTAAAACAATTCATCTTGCTAATGTTGATGAGTTTACATCCCAAGTTTTCAATGATTATTGCATGTCAATTGGGATAAAAGTTGAACATCCTATAACTCATGTTCACACAAAAAATGATTTAGTTGAATTATTTATTAAATGCCTCCAACTAATAGTTAAATCATTACTTATGAGAACTAAACTTTCTATTTCAGCATGAGATTATATTGATTTATATGTTGTACGCATCAAACCAATAAGTTATAAATACTCCCATTATAATTGGTTTTTTATCAAGAGCTAAATATTTATCATCTTTGAAATTTTGTATGTGTGTATATGTTCCAATTGCTCCACCACAATGCACAAAGATGAGTGAATCCTCAAAGAAAGTTGGGAATATATAATAATTACAAGTTTCTTTGCATTGTTAGATGTTTTGACTGCATTGGAGATTCAATTATGACATTATTTGTGATTACAATTTTGATTCAATAGTTTTCCCTGTAACGCCCCCACGCCCGAGACCGTCGCCGGAGTCGAGTATGAGGAGTTACTAAGCTTAATTTAACATATTTAGAACTTTGGATTATTTATTTCTACATTCACAGCTTTTAAGCTACTTGCATCACAGTCACAAGAAAAATAATATCTCGAGTTACGAAACTCAAAATCAAGATCCGTAAATTTTCCATAAATCTAGACTCATATACCTATCTACTAATTTTTTTCTAGAATTTTTGGTTGGGCCAATTAGTACAGTTTATTAATTAAAGTTACCCCTGTTTCAGGACTTGACTGGTCTGACCTCTGTTTACTACGAACCACATTTCTCTCTGTAAAAAATCCATATGACTATGAGGTTTGTTTCTAATGAAACTAGACTCAATACGGATTCTGAGAATATAAAATACACTACCTAATTATATCTTTACAATTTATGGTGAATTTCTAAAGTTGGAACAGGGGATTCAGAAACTGCTATGACCCTGTTTCACTAAAATTCAAATATCTTGTAACATATAATTCCTTTACCTGTTTCATTTGTTTCATGTGAAACTAGACATAATAAGCTTCAATTTGATATGTATTCCATCACCAAGTTCAATTTATATGATTTTTAGTAAATTTTTAAACTCACATCAGTGTTGCTGCAGTATTCTGTTTATGGCAAATTTCATCCCTTTTATGAGTTTTTATGCACTAAGTATCTTAATAATTTTCCTTAACATCAAATATAATTTAAACTAAATATTTTCATAATTTATCATTATCAAGCATTTCCTCAACCATTCCATCACCATACCATAAGATCATTTACACAAAAAAGTATATTGCTATACATGCCATACTTAAATTTACAAGCCATTACCAAAAGTCTTCCGGATAGTGTGACTGAGCCTTCGACCTATCCCGACTCCTGAGCTGGCTTGTCCAAAACTACAATGAGTAAGAAGGAGGGAGTAAGCATAAATGCTTGGTAAGTTCATATGCAAATAATAAGTAACATAACAAACAGTCATACCAATCAACATTAGCATGTATCACTAAAACACATATCACATTTTTAATCATTTTTCATCATCTTATTACCTTATCGTGATTGTATCAATACTCAACCCGAGGGTTAAATACATACCTGTCCAAAATAACCATTTCACATCACTCACCAATACTTCTCTTTACATCTCGAATATTCCTCCATTGAGTAGAACTTTACCCGTTGAACACATCGGAATATAATTCGGATACATGGATAACTTGCACATAAGTGCCATATATGCAATCAAGCAATCATGTAACCCGCCCATAAGCGAACTCGGACTCAACTCAACGAGCTCGGGCGTTCGCATCCATAAGTGAACTCGGACTCAACTCAACGAGTTCGGATGCCTAGTTACATTTCACGAACTCGGACTCAACTCAACGAGTTTGGACATTCGCATCCATAAGTGAACTCGGACTCAATTCAACGAGTTCGGATGCTCAACCATCCTAGTGACATGTCACTTGTATCCTAATCTATTCCTAAGGTTCAAACGGGATTTTCCTCGAACACTTATCCTTGCCATCTTCCGTAGAATGCCGAAATCAATACTCGGTAACAATTATATTTAACAAGTAGCTCACATAATTTACATATTATTTGAAATTAACCACAAAGCATACATTTCATAATAAAATTCAGCATAACATATAATTAACATCAATAACTTAAAAATAACCATTATGATACATTATTTACACATGAACTTACCTTGGTACCAAAATACAAAGATTTTGCAATTTAGTCCACAATCTTTTCTTTTCCTCGATTGAGGTCGATTCCACGTCTTTCTTGATCTAAAATAACACATTTAGCTTATTTAATACTCACATTATCAAATTAATCCTTAACTCAAATTTTGGCAAAATTACAATTTTACCCCTAAACTTTTGCATATTTACATTTTTGCCCCTAGGCTCGGGATTAAAATTTATTCCTTATTCTTATGTTTTCCAACATGCTGGTCACTTTTCTCTTTTATGGCAACATCAAATTCTCACTCTAACATGTACTTGTGACTATTAGGTATTTTTACTGATTAAGCCCTTTTACTCGTTTTTGCTTAAAATCGAGTAGTACAAGTTGTCTAACATAATTTAAAACTTCATATTCTATCATAAAACATCAAAATACACAAATTTCACCTATGGGTATTTTTCCAAATATAAACCCTAGGTTAAATTATTGCTAACATAAGCTTTATCGAGTTACCGGGATCTCAAAATCGTAAAAATCATTAAAAACGGGGCTTGGAATCACTTACTATGGAGCTTGGAAGCTTGAAAAAAACCCTAGCTATGGAGAACCCTTGAAATTTCGGCCTAATGAAGAAGATGGACAAAAATTGGCTTTTAATTTTGTTTTTAATTCATTTTAATAACTAAATGACCAAAATACCCTTACTACTAAACTTTCCAAAAATTCCTTCCATGTCCTAATTTTGTCCATGAACTTAAAATTGGTCAAATTGCTATTTAAGACCTCCTCATTAATATTCCAAAACAATTTCATACTAAAAACTTCTAGAATGCAAGTTTTGCAACTTATTCGATTTAGTCCCTACTTTCAATTTAACCACTTTAGGCATAGAATTTCATCACGAAATTTTCACACAATCATGCAATCATATCATAAACCTAAAAATAATTATAAAATAATTATTTCTATCTCGGATTTATGGTCACGAAACCAGTATTCCGATTAGGCCCTAATTCGGGATATTACAACTCTCCCCCTTTAAGGATTTTCGTCCTCGAAAATCTTACCGGTAAACAGATGTGGGTATTGATTTCTCATAGTTTCTTCGGATTCCCATGTAGCTTCTTCTACTCCATGCCTTTGCCACAACACCTTCACAAGTGCAACATTTTTATTCCTTAGTTGTTTGACCTCTCGAGCTAAAATCTTAATCGGTTCTTCTTCGTAGGTCATATCTGGTTGTAGTTCAATTTCTGTTGGTGAAACTACATGTGAAGGATCCGAACGATACCGACGTAACATAGATACGTGGAACACATCATGAATCTTCTCTAATTCAGGTGGTAATGCTAGCCGATATGCTACCGGTCCAACTTTTTCAATTACTTCATACGGCCTAACAAAACGCGGACTTAATTTGCCCTTCCGTCCAAATCTAAGGACTTTCTTCCACGGAGTCACCTTTAAAAATACTTTATCACCAACTTGAAATTCAATGTCCTTTCGCTTTAGGTCTGCATAAGATTTCTGTCTATCTGAAGCAGCTTTCAAACAATCTCGAATTATCTTCACTTTTTCTTCAGTTTCTTTTATTAGATCAACTCCATAAATCTGATTTTCCTTGAGTTCAGTCCAATACAATGGCGTTCGACACTTACGACCATATAATGCTTCATAAGGTGCCATTTTCAAGCTCGTCTGATAACTATTATTGTAAGCAAATTCCACCAACGGTAAGTATCTTTCCCAACTTCCTTGAAATTCCAATACACAACATCTAAGCATATCTTCAAGAATCTGAATTATTCTTTCTTATTGTCCATCAGTTTGTGGATGAAAAGCAGTACTGAAATTTAACTTCGTACCTAACGCGTCTTGCAACTTTTGCCAAAATCGCGAGGTAACCTTGGATCTCTATCTGAAATAATCGATAATGGTATTCCGTGTAATCTAACAATTTCTCTAATATACAGTTCAGCCAACTTGTTAAGAGAATAATCCGTACGTACCGGGATAAAATGAGCCGACTTAGTTAATCTGTCAACTATTACCCAGATGGCATCTTTCTTTCCCGGAGTCAATGGCAATCCTGAAACAAAATCCATAGTAATCCGATCCCATTTCCATTCAGGAACCATAATAGGCTGGAGTAATCCTGAAGGTACTTGGTGTTCAGCTTTCACCTGTTGACAAATTAAGCATTTGGACACAAACTCTGATATATCTCTTTTCATTCCATTCCACAATACATTTCTTCAAGTCATTATACATTTTCGTACTACCCGGATGAATCGAGAAATAACCACTATGTGCTTCCTGTAGGATCTTTTGAATCAATTCTCATTCTTCGGTACACAAATCCGATCTTTAAACATTAAGCACCCATCAGAACCAATTTGAAATCTGATCCCGTATCAGCTTCACACTGTTTTCTTTTGGCTAGCAAATCTTGATCATTTTTCTGAGTTTCAGAAATCTCTTGTAAAAACATCGGTCTTGCTCTTAACTCTGCTAGAATCGAACCGTCATCTGACATTTTCAACTGAGTGTTCATAACTCTCAAAGCAAACAACAACTTTCTACTTAAAGCATCGGCAACCACATTCGCTTTTCCCAGATGATAATCAATAACAAGCTCATAATCTTTCAATAACTCCAACCATCTTCGCTGTCTCAAATTCAAGTCTTTTTGTGACATCAGTATTTAAGACTTTTGTGATCGGTATATACTCGGCACTTTTCACCATACAAATAATGTCGCCAAATCTTCAAAGCAAACACCACTGCAGCCAATTCCAAATCGTGAGTAGGATAATTCCTCTCATGAGGTTTTAACTGCCTCGAAGCATAAGCCACCACTTTTCCTTCTTGCATGAGTACACACCCAACCATTTAGAGAAGCATCACTATACACCACAAATTCTTTACCTAATTCGGGTTGTACCAACACTGGTGCTTCAGTTAATAACTTTTTCAATTCTTCAAAACTCTGTTGACATTCTTCCGTCCATTCAAATTTAACATCCTTTCGGAGTAGTCTAGTCATAGGAGCAGCAATTATAGAAAATCCATTTACAAACCGCCGATAATACCCAGCTAGCCCCAAGAAATTCTAACTTCAGTTACGTTTTTCGGTGGTTTCCAATCAACAATGGCTGAAATTTTACTAGGATCAACCCGTATACCATCACTGAAACAATATGACCCAAAATCCAACTTCCGGAGCCAAAATTCACTTTTACTAAACTTAGCATACAACTGCTTATCTCTCAAAGTTTGCAAAACTATCCTCAAATGCTCAGCATGCTCTGTCTCATCTTTTGAATAATTAAAATATCATCTATAAACACTACAACAAATCTGTCCAAGTATGGCCGAATATGCGATTCATTAAATCCATAAACACAGCAGGAGCATTTGTCAACCCGAATGGCATAACTAAAAATTCATAATGACCGTACCTTGTTCTAAAAGCAGTTTTAGCACATCTACTCCTTTACCCGCAGTTGGTATACCTAGATCTCAAGTCAATCTTTGAAACCATGTCGCTCCTTTTAGCTGATCAAACAAATCATCAATTCTTGGCAACAGATACTTGTTTTTGATTGTCACTTGTTTAACTGCCGATAATCAACACACAACCTCATAGAACCATCCTTCTTTTCACAAATAACACGGGAGCACCCCAAGGTGAAAAACTCGGTCTCACAAAACCTTTATCAGTCAACTCTTGCAACTGCGACTTTAATTCCTTCAACTCTGCTGGTGCCATTCTATACGGAGCAATCGAAATCGGAGCTGTTCCCGGTATCAAATCAATACCAAATTCTACTTCCCTGACTGGAGGCAAACCCGGCAATTCTTCTGGAAATACGTCCGCAAATTCACACACAACCGGCACTGATTCAACTTTCTTTTCAACTTCTTTTGTATTAATTACATATGCCAAATAAGCTTCATAACCCTTTCTCAGATATCTTTGAGCCGACATTGAAGAAATCACACTAGGCAATGCCTCTGATTTATCTGATTCAACCCGCAGAGTTTCACCATTTTCACACTTTAATTCTATAACCTTTTCTTTGCAATTTATTTTAGCATCATGCAATGTCAACCAATCCATACCCAAAATAACATCAAACTCATCAAACGACAACAACATCAAGTCGGCCGGAAAGTAATGATCCCGAATCATTAAAGTACATTTCTTACATACTTTATCAACAGTCACACATTTGCCTAACGGATTCGACACTCTAATCATAAATTCTGTGTTCTCAACAGGTATATTCATACTAGACACCAATTTCATGCACACATATGAATGAGTAGAACCGGGATCAATCAAAGCAATAACATTAACATTATAGAGAGAAAATGTACCAGTAATTACATCAGGTGAGGAAGCATCTTCACGCGCTTTAATAGCATAAGTTCTAGCCGGAGCCCTTCCTTCAGGTCTAACCGGTGCATCCCTGGCTACATTCTTACTACTTGTTTCACTTCCAACTTTTCTCGGATACCTTCCCCTCGAGTCTGCACCACTAGCTTTTACATTCTGAAATTTTTCTTTCTCAGCTCTCTCTGGCAGTCTCTAATAAAATGATCCGGAGAACCACATCGAAAACATTCATTTGCTCTGCACGGACCAAAATGATTTCTACCACATCGCTGGCACTCGGGTTTAACAAATCTCGAGTTCCCTACACTGGCTGCAAAAGTATTCTGAGATTTAGGACCCACATTTTGCTTCTTATAATTCCCATATGATTGTCCAGCTGAAGCTTGGGAACGAGGATTCATATTCCTTGACTTTCTAGGTTGCTGTGAAAATGAACTACTCATCGGTCTTTTCTTCCAATTTCTAGTCTCAGCCTCTACCTTTTTCTTTTCTTTAAGTAGTTCTTTAGCCTTGCAAGCTCGATCAACCAATACTCCATTTCTTTTAGTCAAGGATCCCGACAAATACTTTAATGTCTTCGTTGAGCCCGTCTTCAAATCGTCGGCACATCTTGGCTTCTGTAGGAACATATTCCCTGGCATACTTACTCAATCGAACAAACTCTCTTTCATATTCTGAGACTGTCATATTACCTTGCTTCAGCTCAAGAAACTCTTTACATTTCTGATCAATAAACCTTTCACTAATATATTTCTTCCGAAACTCTTCTTGAAAGAATTCCCAGTTACCTCTCTTTGGTACCACCGAAATCAAAGTCTTCCACCAATTATAGGCTGAATCTCTCAACAAAGATGTAGCACATTCAAACATTCTTCAGGTGTACAAGATAATTCATCAAATACCGGATAGAATTTTCAAGCCAGAACTCTGCTTCTCTGCATCATCATCAATATTTCTCTAAATTCTTCAGCCCCTTGTTACGAATTCTGTCAACGGGGGTTCTGTGAAATTTTATCATAGCCATACCTTGAGGCATCGGGGTACAGGTTGAGGAATTGGGGGAGGTGGGGGAGGTCGTACATTGGGTTCGTACGAACGAACTCAGAGTACCATGCACTCATCATTTGGAGAAAGGCTTCCCGATCCCTTTCTCCTCCTCCCTGACCAACAGTAGGAGGTGGGTTTTCAGTCGGCGCTGCCCTTCAGCCGGACCTGGCCATTACTCTCTACTTCATCTGCCACAGCTGGATCGGGATCCATTTACTATATAAAAATCATTTAAAAAGGTCAGAAGTCGTCACACTATCACAATTCATACATATGACATGTATAGCAAAATCTGTACATACAACACGTAGTCCGAGAACGACTAAACCTGCTCTGATACCACTAAATGTAACGCCCCCACGCCCGAGACCGTCGCCGGAGTCGAGTATGAGGTGTTACTAAGCTTAATTTAACATATTTAGAACTTTGGATTATTATTTCTATTCACAGCTTTTAAGCTACTTGCTCACAGTCACAAGAAAATCATATCTCGAGTTACGAAACTCAAATCAAGATCGTAAATTTTCCTAAATCTAGACTCATATACCTATCTACTAATTTTTTCTAGAATTTTTGGTTGGCCAATTAGTACAGTTTATTAGTTAAGTTACCCCTGTTTCAGGACTTGACTGGTCTGACCTCTGTTTACTACGAACCACATTTCTCTCTGTAAAAAATCCATATGACTATGAGGTTTGTTTCTAATGAAACTAGACTCAATAAGGATTCTGAAATATAAAATACACTACCTAATTATATCTTTACAATTTATGGGAATTTCTAAAGTTGGAACAGGGATTAGAAACTGCTATGACCCTGTTTCACTAAATTCAAATATCTTGTAACATATAATTCCTTTACCTATTTCATTTGTTTCATGTGAAACTAGACATAATAAGCTTCAATTTGATATGTATTCCATCACCAAGTTCAATTTCTATGATTTTTAGTAAATTTTTAAACTCGCATCAGTGTTGCTGCAGTATTCTGTTTATGGCAAATTTCATCCCTTTTATGAGTTTTTATGCACTAAGTATCTTAATAATTTTCCTTAACATCAAATATAATCTAAACTAAATATTTCATAATTTATCATTATCAAGCATTTCCTCAACCATTCCATCACCATACCATAAGATCATTTACACAAAAAAAGTATATTGCTATACATGCCATACTTAAATTACAAGCCATTACCAAAAGTCTTCCGGATAGTGTGACTGAGCCTTCGACCTATCCGACTCCTGAGCTGGCTTGTCCAAAACTACAATGAGTAAGAAGGAGGGAGTAAGCATAAATGCTTAGTAAGTTCATATGCAAATAATAAGTAACATAACAAACAGTCATACCAATCAACATTAGCATGTATCACTAAAACACATATCACATTTTTAATCATTTTCATCATCTTATTACCTTATCGTGGTTGTATCAATACTCAACCCGAGGGTTAAATACATACCTGTCCAAAATAACCATTTCACATCACTCACCAATACTTCTCTTTACATCTCGAATATTCCCCATTGAGTAGAACTTTACCCGTTGAACACATCGGAATATAATTCGGATACATGGATAACTTGCACATAAGTGCCATATATGCAATCAAGCAATCATGTAACCCGCCCATAAGCGAACTCGGACTCAACTCAACGAGTTTGGACATTCGCATCCATAAGTGAACTCGGACTCAATTCAACGAGTTCGGATGCTCAACATCCTAGTGACATGTCACTTGTATCCTAATCTATTCCTAAGGTTCAAACGGGATTTTCCTCGAACACTTATCCTTGCCGTCTTCCGTAGAATGCCGAAATCAATACTCGGTAACAATTATATTTAACAAGTAGTTCACATAATTTACATATTATTTGAAATTAACCACAAAGCATACATTTCATAATAAAATTCAGCATAACATATAATTAACATCAATAACTTAAAAATAACCATTATGATACATTATTTACACATGAACTTACCTTGGTACCAAAATACAAAGATTTTGCAATTTAGTCCACAATCTTTTCTTTTCCTCGATTGAGGTCGATTCCACGTCTTTCTTGATCTAAAATAACACATTTAGCTTATTTAATACTCACATTATCAAATTAATCCTTAACTCAAATTTTGGCAAAATTACAATTTACCCCTAAACTTTTGCATATTTACATTTTGCCCCTAGGCTCGGGATTAAAATTTATTCCTTATTCTTATGTTTACAACATGCTGATCACTTTTCTCTTCTATGGCAACATCAAATTCTCACTCTAACATGTACTTGTGACTATTAGGTATTTTTACCGATTAAGCCCTTTTACTCGTTTTTGCTTAAAATCGAGTAGTACAAGTTGTCTAACATAATTTAAAACTTCATATTCTATCATAAAACATCAAATACACAAATTTCACCTATGGGTATTTTTCCAAATATAAACCCTAGGTTAAATTATTGCTAACATAAGCTTTATCGAGTTACCGGGATCTCAAAATCGTAAAATCATTAAAAACGGGGCTTGGAATCACTTACTATGGAGCTTGGAAGCTTGAAACAAACCCTAGCTATGGAGAACCCTTGAAATTTCGGCCTAATGAAGAAGATGGACAAAAATTGGCTTTTAATTTTGTTTTTAATTCATTTTAATAACTAAATGACCAAAATACCCTTACTACTAAACTTTCCAAAAATTCCTTCCATGTCCTAATTTGTCCATGAACTTAAAATTGGTCAAATTGCTATTTAAGACCTCCTCATTAATATTCCAAACAATTTCATACTAAAACTTCTAGAATGCAAGTTTTGCAACTTATTCGATTTAGTCCCTACTTTCAATTTAAGCACTTTAGGCATAGAATTTCATCACGAAATTTTCACACAATCATGCAATCATCATAAACCTAAAAATAATTATAAAATAATTATTTCTATTCGGATTTATGGTCACGAAACCACTATTCGATTACCATCGATAGCGTCAACCATTTGTCGATTCGAAGGATTCAGACCATTATGGAATGTTTGAACTTGAAGCCAAAGCGTAACCCATGATGAGGCACCTTCTCAGTAAGTCCTTGTATCTCTCCCATGCATCGTAAAGTGTTTCTAAATCCATTGCACAAAGAAAAGATATCATTACGTATTTAGCCGTTTTAGTTGGCGGAAAATATTTTAGTAAGAATTTTTCGATCATTTGTTCCCAATAGTAATGACCCTCGTGGTAACGAGTTCAACCACTGTTAGCTTTGTTTCTCAATGAAAAAGGAAATAACTGAAGACGAATGGCATCATCAGAACACCATTGATTTTAAATGTATCGTAAAATTCCAGAAAGTTGCTAGTGAGCGTTGGATCTTCATCATGCAAACCATCAAACTGAACAACTACTGTATCATTTGAATTGTGTTAGGTTTCAGTTCAAAGATTTGCAGCTACAGCCGGTCTAGCTATGCTAGATTCAGTTCCTATAAAGAAAGTTTAGCATAATCATACATAGTACGTGGAGCAGGATTATATAGCCGCAATTGCAGAGGTAGCTGATTGCCTTGGTTTTCAGCCACCTCGTCGTTGGAGGTTGAGTATTGCCTTCCTGCTCGTTCTCTGTGTATCTTAAGCTGCGCCTTATTCTCTTTGGTTTCTACGAACTGTGCGATCGATTTCTTCGTCAAAAGTAATGGTCCGACGAGTTTCTTCTAGTCATAAAACCATAAAACCTGCCAAGAGAAAGAAAAGTAAATTAATAGTAATAATAAAATAATAAAATTAAATTAAATTGCAAGAAAAATAAATGCTAAGTAATAAAAATTTAGCGTTCCTAATATTTTAGTTCCCCAGCAACGCACCAAAACTGATCGTGAGGTTTCTTGATAGGTTTTAAATATTTATAATTACTTGTTCTTGGACTAACTATTATCGCGATATAGCAAGTGTACCTATCGAACAGTAGTATATTTTAGCAAACCGAATTGTCGAACCCAAATGAACTAAAATACTAGTAAGGACTGTCTTTTATTATCTAGCCTAAGAATAATGGGTTTGTTTTAATAACTAATTATCTAAACTAAGAACGCACAGAGAAAAGAATTGGGGAATTGCTTTGGGAAAATCGATTGACTTAAGACAAACCTAAGGAAAAATCCACCTAGACTTTACTTGTTATTCTGGCTCCAAACCGGACAATTTATTCATTCAACTTGTTCCGTAAGATCCCTAAGTTATGTTATTATCCCTATTCAAGACTAATAACGTCTAATCCCTAGATTGAATAACCGAGACTTTTCTCTAATTAACATTTTAGGGTTCATTAACTCGACTATGGATCCCATTATTAGGTTTCACCCTTATTCGGCAAAACTTGTCACCCTATTCTAGCGCGCAATCAACTCTGCTTAATTATGATGAATGTACTCTTAGCAGGTTATTCTCCTCTGTGTAAAAGCTTATCTTGAATCAGTATCCTGGGATATCAAAACAAGAATTAAGAACACATAATTAAGAACAGGTTAAATATTTATCTTACAATCAGAAAATAATAACAAGATTCATCTTAGTTTCATTCCCCTTAGTATTTAGGGATTAGTTCATAACTAAATAAGAAACATCTCAGAAGAATAAAAAATACAAAACATAAAGAAACCTAAAACTCCTGAAGGGAAATTGAGGAGAGATCTTTAGTCTTGATGATGAATCGACTTCTAGA
Organism: Gossypium hirsutum; assembly: GCF_007990345.1. Lineage (NCBI taxonomy): Eukaryota > Viridiplantae > Streptophyta > Magnoliopsida > Malvales > Malvaceae > Gossypium > Gossypium hirsutum. The sequence continues at coordinate 32,588,580 of NC_053425.1, read as the reverse complement.
TGGATCATCGGCTTCCTTGGATAATTCCTTACTTCCCCTTCTCCATCTCCATTTCTCCTCTTCTAGGGTTGTATTTATAGGCTTTGGAATGCCTAGAAGCCTTCCAAGTGGCCTTTCTGAATTGGACTTAACTTGGCTTAGCAGGGACACGTCCGTTGACACGCCATGTGTGATTACTTCAGGCTGTGTTCAAGCCTATTGAATGGCATGGCCGTGTGCTATGCCCGTCTGAGTCATGCTCCAATTCTCCAGATTGACACGGCCGTGTGGTCTACCCGTGTGAGGAGGTCCAGGCTATGTTAATTCGTACTTTGGCCTATTTCTCCGTTTTTGGCCCGTTTCTCGTTCCTTTCGCTATCTTATGCTCTCCTAGTGTAAACATGAAATTAAAGCATTAGGAGCATCGAATCACCAATTCTAATGGGAATCATCCATAAATGCGTTAAACATGGAGGAAAATATGTATAAATTACGATTTATCAATTATATAAGCAATTATTCATTCAAACAAAGAAAATTTACATGTCATTAAATCATGTACTTAAACTATTTATTTGTTATTAACTTTTAGTAAATTTGAATTAATGCCAATTGTATCTCAGTAAAATAGAACTCTCAGTAAAATAGGACTCAAACACTACAAGAAATCTAAATACATCATATGAGAATCGAGAGGCATTTCCTGAAGGCACAAAACTCCAAGTATATCATAAGATCCTACGAAGAGGTAGTGTATGCCTAATGGTCTACATAAAATTATAGACCATAAGTTAACATATTAGAACTCCGGGTATCAAAACATAACTCCAAACCCCATGTTACATTAGTACAAAACTCCAATAAGATCATATATAAGACTCTAATTGGCATGTCAATTATATCCTAACCTTTCTACCAAGCTTACATAGGTTTAATAGAGACATAAGAAGTATTTATAACTTTTCCCGTATTCAAGCAATCCAATGAATTCTCATAGCCATAATTCATGTAAAGAGGGGTCATTAGACCTCATGTGAGAAATTAGCATCTTTCAACTTAATATTATCATGTAAAACCCTAAATTATTTATTTCTGCTTCTGTAAAATTTGACACAAGTGTGTATTCTACTTTAGTGGTTAAGTGCGAATGGCGAGGGCAATAAAGTAGGCAAGGTCGAGTACATATTGTTCTCCATGCTCCCTAGAAAGTAGGCGTCGTGAGAGTTGACGACGCTGGTGCTCTCTCGACATCCTGTCAAAGTGTGTGCCAAAATAGCGTAATACTTAGCAAATTATGATTTTTTTAATTAAGCCTTATCCTTGTTCGCGGGCTTATATTTAATTACCTATAAATAGCCTACTGGTTCGAGTGGTGAGGAGTTAGTGGATGGAGGTCTTATGTTCGAAAACTTTGCATGAGGGTAATGCTAATCCTTTGCTCAGTTTCCTAATAGAGTCTTGATGGAGTTGGATTCTGAGAAGTTGGATGTTAAGGGGTAGTGGGGAGTAAATAAGGATTCATATCATCATTTATTTTTTATTTTTATTTTTTTCTTTCTCTCCCTAAAATTTCTAACGTGAGTCTCGTTTCTTTACATTTTTCCCTTTTTCTTTTTCCTTCCTCATTTTTTCTTTACATCGTAATTTTTTTCTTCTTCGGTATCTCAAAGTTTCCTACTATTCCGGTAAGTGGGATTTTAGTTTTGTAACTTAGTATTTCAATTCGTTGGTTAGGGCTTAATATTTGTGTTGGCGTTTTGGTATGCAAGTTAAGGGACTATTTTTCTGCTTATTTGTGTATAGGAGAGGTGGTGAGCCATGAAGTTTCGTTCTGATAACCTAATCGCGTTAGGTTCTGTTCGCTCATTGGTAAGTGTTGTGCATTAATTCAAGATTTTGTATTTTTTTGTAATAAACTGCTAATTGGGTGTCTGAACTCTATGTTTTAGGTTTTGAAGGTCTCAAGAGTGGTTTCACACCATAATCGTAACAGATGTGTACCCAAAAACGCAGAAAAATGTGATTCAACGAAAGCCAAAAAACCCCATTGTGACGCCACATGGCGTGTGGTAGGCTGTGTACGACGACACGGCCGTGTGATTGATGAGGCCAGGTTGTGCGCTAGACACAACTGAGTGAGGGCCAGAATGTGGCCATGTGGACACACAAGCTAAACCAAATGGGCGTGTGGGTTTTGGGCCATGCCATGTGTACGCACGGGCAAGACCAATCTAGGTGTGTGGTCCATTATATTGAAATTTTTCGTAGGGTCGCACGGGTCATCTTAATCGATTGTGGCCCTACCATAGGGTCGGTAAATGCTATCTAACCCTAAAACCAAGTGATCTGTTAGACTGAAATATGGTTATGAGCATGCCTATGTTGTTTATCTGTTATCTATTTCTAAAAGCATGTGAAGCATGCTTTATCTGTTAATTTTATGTATGTTCTTTACTATTATTGGGGTAGGATGATGTATATTAGAGGAAGTGTTCTGAAAGGCAGTTTATGCCTATTATCTGGCATCATGGCTACATTATATCGTTATGTACCGCCTCGGTACAACATGGTTGTAGGGCAGAGGTGGGTGTTTTAAACCCCACATGGGAGTAGGGATGGTTGGAGATGGTGTGTAAAGGATGGGGGTAGAAATTTGATTTTGATTTTAATTTGTATATCTGTATCTATATTTGAGATGGCCGTAGGCCGAATCTGTATCTGTATTTGACTGAGTATATGATTCTGCTCTTATTACATGCTTATATCTGTTGGTTACACACTGAGTTTACGTAAACTCACATCCGTTTGTCTGTTCTGTTAGTACTCCCCAGACTTAGGAGATCGATGCAGCGGAGGACACGATGTGACCACTCCTATAAACTATTTGTTTGTTTATGGTTTATTAAGTTGCGTTAAGATATGAGAGTTTGCATATTTTGGGATTGTATGGACTTTTAACTATTGGTTTTGGTTTTTTTGCTTGATTATGCATGATTTATCGAAAAGTTTTCGTTTAAAACGATGGTTTACAAAACAATGGTTTCTCGATCACGAACTGTACTGCTAAACATCTCAATTTTTCGTAAACTTTCGCTCTAAATGATTTTTAGGTAAATGGATTAATGTTTTATAATAATTCAAAAAATTAAGAGTTGAATAAACGTTTTTGAATTTGTTAAAATGAATAAGAGCTAATAAACTAAAATGGTTTATGGTGACGACTTGGTTACAAAACCCATTGTATGTGATATCGCCAGATTCGGCCATAAGGTCTAGGTCGGGTTTGGGGTGTTACATATTGCATATTTCCCATTCCATATTTAAATATCAACATTAATACATAAAGTCAAAAACATAATATCAACTTTAATGGCCACTTTAATGCCTTAACAATTAACAAAAACATTAAATCATGTAATGAGATGAGAAAGATGTTAAATGACAAGACTCTTACCCAAAGTTTACCTTCTTTCATTAGTTCAACATTCTCACAGTAGATTCAAACCCTAGGTATTGGATGATGAGAACAAAGATGAGAAATGGTTCAAATATGATTCTATAAGGTTTGCAAGAAAATAGTGAAAGATTGAAAAGTAGAGGGATGGAAAATGACAAGAAAAGTCAAAATTTCATCTCATCACCACAACACTATAAATCAATATTATCATAAACGTTCCGAAATGAAAAAATACCCTTGGTGGAAAAATTACCATTTTACCCTTCATCTCGTATTTTTGCTCAATTAAAGCTTGAAACTCTAAAAAATGACTTAAAATGTTTTCTAATGACTTCCCAAGAATTAAAAAATAATTAAATCCATTGGAATTGATTTTCTCATTAGATTTATGAATAAAGTTCCAAGAAAAGTCTTGTACGGGGAACCAAAAATTTAGGGCATTACATAGGCCCACATTCCAACTTGCATACCTCAGTCATTCCTAAGCCTTTCGAACCTACTTGCATCTAAATCTTAGTAAATTATTACCCTAATGCTTATCAATAGAGATGTACGCTTAATTCAATAGTGTTTGCTTCAACCAATTCTCTGATGAAGTGATTGCAGATATCAATATGCTTAGCTCGAGAATGAAGTACTAGTTCTCGAGATTTAGTTGCATTGGTGTCATAGTAGATAGTTGCAAAAGGAGTTTAAACACCTGTAATCCTCCAACATTTGTTTCATTTAATGGATCCATACATAACAACTTCTTACAACAATAACTCTACTTCATCTGTGATAAGGAGATTGATCTTTGTTTTTCGTTATTCCATGACACAGGCTATTTCTCTAGTAAAGCCAACTCCTAAGATTCTTTTTCAACCATTTATATTCTTACTCAAACAAGATAACTAAAGCTAGCCAAATTTATGTTGGTATCTTTTGAAAACCATAAACCAAAATATGTTATTCCACTTACATTCTTAATAATATGTTTCATTGTTTTCAAATGGCTTTCTTTTAGACTGGTGTGTACTTGCACATACTTTCACGTTGTGGGAAATATTTGGTCAACTTGTAGTCAAATAATATAAGATCCTAATCCTTCTTCTTTATGTTGTACATCAGTTGCACCACCTTGCCATCCTTGAATACTCATCATTCATTTCCCATTGGTGCTCTCAATTTCTCATTCACTCCAAACTTTTCACCAAGTTCCTCATGTACTTTCTTGAAACACAAGGTCCATTCCTTAAGCTCCTCCACCTAAATCAAGAGAATATGCTAACTTACATCCATGTTTTCAAACTTTGACTCATCATTTCATAAATAATCTTTGGTGTCTCTTGATTAATGATGTCCACATAAATTTGTTAATAACATTTCCTCTATAAATCCTAATATCAATGCCTTGTCCACACTTCTATAGAATGTCCTTACTTACCATAAATTTTACACAATAAAATAATAGTCAGAATCATAGGTAATAAAATCTTTATTGTTAATTCTTATTTTGTTTTCTTAGTACTTATTAATTAAATATGTTCAAAAAATGTTTAATATTCATGTTTAAAATTTGGGAAAAGTATCAAACCCCTATGAAGTTGATAAAAAAAATCCACTTAACCTTAAGGTTGAAAAATACTCATTTACCCCCTTAGGTTTCATGAATACGTACTAACTTTCCCTAAAGTTTCTTTATTAAATGATTTTTTTAAAAAGGAAAACTTACTTTTATGATTACCTATTCTTTATTTATTTTTGTCATTGATAATATTTATATAAATAATTTTCAATTAAAATAATAAATATCTAATGAGTTATAAAAAAATATTTAACCGTTGTTAAATGAATTAGAAATCGTGTTGATTATATAATAATCATATGTTAAACATAACACATTTTCCAATTAATATATAAGTTTTTTTTGTAGTTATAAATATGTTACATTGTAATTATGAAGAATACATTCAAGTAATTATAACCAAATTAATCATTATAAAACAGATGATCTTAAAGTTCTTATGATCTTAATCTTGTCTTAAAGCTAAGGCCTAATTGGTTGTGAGTTTATTTTAAAAAATTTCTATCAATATTAATTATATTTGCTTTTACCTCTTTTTTTACTTTCCTTTTATTTTTTAATATTTTTATGCAAATACGTACTAATTATTTAAATTTCAATTAATGTATATATTAACTTTTGGATGATTCTTTAATCTTTTTTACTTTATATTTGATTGAGTTTCTTTTCCATAACTTCCTAAGTAATGGTAAGTTTTTTTTTTGAAATGAAGTCTGTTTATTACTTGGGCCTAAAAAACCAAACTAGAGAAGTTCACAACAATCTCAGATAGAAAGAAAAAGGGAAAAAAATAACAAGAAAAACAAAAAAAATAGAAAAACCCAAAAAGCAGCGTCTTCTTCTTACAGCATTTTCCAAGCTCTTACATATCTGAAATCCCCAAAAATAAATGCTAAATCTTCTAATTTCCGGCAGTGATTCACGCAAGTAATAGAAGCAAGTTGAGACAGGCAACCAAATTTCTAATTTCTCAACCCAATCGACATCACAAAGGAGGAATTATGGTGGTCGACTGAACTGTCGATCAGAATCGGCCACTTCCAAAACTTTAAATGGCGCATCTTTAATCCAGAGCGAATCTCCATTAGTTTGCAAACCTTCAATAGCCATTGCATGCGCTGCTCTATCCCTTCTCTCACAATGAATTGAAATTGACTAGAATGGAAGTTCACGCCAGATTCTTCGCATCCCAGGTAATGGTCTAGATTCGAGTAATCCTCGCTTTCTTGTTGTATGTTGGATCCCATTTGTGAATTTGAAGCACCAACTTCTACTCACTCTGTAGAATAACAATTGTGAATCCCAATCCAGTGCAAATTGGATCCCATGAAAATTGCAATCACTTCAGCAACCACTATCGAACGAACCAGGTTATGACCTTCAAACCCCGAACCCATTATAAAACCTTCCTCATTTCTAATAATGAAACCTAAAACTACATGTTTTTTAGGGATAGAAAGTCCTGTATCTACATTAATTTTCACCCACCCTTGCAAAAAGGGCATCCATTCACCATGGATCGCGGCTGAGGTGCTAGAAATTCAAAGTGCTACCCCACTATCCAAACTAGAACCCTAATGAAGGTAACAATCTCCTCTGAACTTTTAATCGAACATATTTTTTTGAGAAAACCAAAGTGCCCGAATTGTTATTGCAATCTCATCTTTTTTGTTACTTGTTGAATTCTCCAAAAGCCAATTCAACCATTCATTAAATTTGAATTTGCCATAGAACTCAGCTACCTGAACATTCAACTTGGACCAAACTGTGTGACAAACAGACAATCTCGAACAATAGAGTAGATGACTCGTAAAACTTCGGCAACACGAACATTTGTTATCAGTGATCAACCTTCTAAAATGTAATTTTGTAAGTAGTCACATAATTTTTGCAAATTTCTAGATTAAATGTAATTTTGAAGGACACATTAAGCTCCATATCTACTTGAATAGTTTTGCTCATTTAAATTCACATTTGGAGATCCAATAGCATCTATACCCACTTTTCACAGAATAGATGCCAAGTTTTCACTAGACCAAACTACTTTATCAGATTGATTAGTAATAGGATAGGAAGACTCACATTTGATCAGCTTCTTCCACCTAAAGGCTGAGTAATGAGGTCTTTATTCCATCATTAGGATTTGTAAAAATCAAATCAGACCCCAATCCATTCTAGCCACCCTATCGTAGAAAATAAGCGTTGACCGTTCACTGGCAACCAATATTCTTGCCATATTGACACCGATGTTCCAATCCATCCTCCATTTCAAACCAGAACTTAAAAGTCCTTTGTGCACACCAGATACATTTCCACAACAAGCGATGGTTTGCCCTTAAATAAGCCTCCATAAAATTTGATCCACTAAAATACTTTACTCTAAGTAATCACGCTATTTAGCGAACTCAGGTTTTCATAAAACGCCAACCCTGCTTCTCTAGGAAAGTAATATTGAACTTGGACAAGTCGGGAAAAACCCATCCCTCCCTCCTCTTTTGGCACAGACAACTCTTTCCACGAACACTAGTGAAGACCTTTTCTTCCAACTTTCTTTTGCCACCAAAATCGAGCTATGGCAGTTTCAGTTCATGCAAATCAATGGACAGTAGCAAGAAATAGTTCATAGCATACAAAGGAATAGCCTAAGCACAGCTTAATAGAACTTCCCCCCATAGAAAGTAATCTCGAGCTCCAACTGGATACTCTTTTGATTAACTTTTCTTTAGCTCCTTAAAAGCTATCTTTATTACGCCCACCATTGATGGAAGACCAAATATTATTCCATACTAATGCTCCAATAACCCTCAAAATCTGACACAACTCCTCTCTTCTATCTGTTATACATTAAGAAGAGGATCCAGAATTATAAATAACTCTTGTCCTGAGCATGGCTTAACCTCTAATTTTCCTTAATCGTAGTACCCACAACTATTGCACCCCCAAATATAAGCTATCATTGGCAAAAATAAATGGTACTGGAGCATGCCTATTATCAGAAACCATTAAAACCTCTTGTAGCTGTCAACGGAGAAACTGACCAAACCTTCTCCAAATAGAATAAAAAGACTAATAGGATTCCTTAACAAAGACCTTGACAGGAGAAATGAGATTACCCACCTCCCATTCATAACCACATAGTAAGATTGATGTCACACAATGCATGACTTTCTCAACCCATTGAACCGAGAAACCCATCCTTTAAGCATAACTTGCACAAAACACTATTCAACCCGTTCATATGCTTTACTCATGTTAATTTTAATGCAATGATCCCTCTCTCCCTAACCCGTTTTCTCTTCATAAGAGTGCAAAAATTCATAAGCTACTATATGTTATCCGGTGATAAGTCTTCCCCAAAAAAAGCACTTTGTGCTTCGTCAATACAAACAGAAAGATCTTTTGAAAGTCCATTCGCAAGCATCTTTGAAATGATTTTATATAAAATATTACAAAGACTAATAGGCCTAAATGCATAAAAGGAGGAGCACTAACCTTGGGGATCAAGACAACTCTTGTACTATTAATTTCAGCCATATGTTAAGCCCATGCAACGTCTCTATGCAGAAATCAGCCACATCTTTACCCACAATCTGCCAAAACCGTTGATAAAAAATCACCCTTAAACCATCCTCCTGAGAACTTTTAAAGGGCTCAAGCTTTTAGAGCCAAACACCCCTCTTATAAGTAAATCCTTCTCAGATCCTCATTCATCAGTTGAGATATACATGCTTGACACCTTCCAAGATAGATCATGGATCCAACACCTTTCACTGTAAATAAAGTATAAAATAATCCATGCCAGCAAATAAAATCAGCACTACCCTCATGAATTTACCTATAACACCCCTACCCGAGTTCGACGCCGATACCGGGTACGAGGCATCACCGCTCACAAATCACATACACATTACTAAGTCAGATCATACGAGCCGTTAAATTTAAAACTTTTTGAACTTTATTAAACTCCTCAATATGGGCCTACAAGCCCCAAACATCCATTGAAGCCATTGAGAACCACTCGGGTCCTTAAATCGATTTATAAAAAAAACAACCCTTGAAACAGGACACACACCCATGTGGAAGGGAAACAAGCCCGTTGCCACCATGACATGGCCATACTGATGGCCCGTGTGGTTCACATGGCCTAAGTAAAAGGGGACACGCCCGTGCTGAGCCCGTGTTAATTAAATTCTAAATTCAAACCTATAGGGGTTTTCACACGGCCTGACACACGCCCTGTTCATTGCCCTGTCCCTCACATGGCCATGACCGCCCGATCTCAGCCCATGTCCAAAACCTTGACATTTTGTTTCTGACGTCACCATCCAATTTAAGGCACACGTCCAGCTGGAAGCTGTGTCCCCTACACTGACACACGGCGTGTCTCTGCCGTGTATATTACCATGTACAACTTGCAAATTTTACGTGCAGGGGAACACGGCCGATAAACCCCATAAGGCGACCATTTCATAACGCCTTGACACACACCTGTGATAAAATAAGGCTATTTACAAGCTTTTTTCCACGCTTACTTACACTAACCTACATAACATCTAATGACATCCACACAACAATAAGGTCTAACCAGCCACACAAGGCATTATCTCATTCTGAAAATGTCATCATTTTCATGTATCAATAATAAACATTAGCCATTATCCAAGGCTTTATACAAAATGAAGGGATTCATCCCAAGCCGACACATTTGGCCAATTACATTGACACAACTCAAAAGTATAAGCCTTATACATGCCAATTCAAATAATAAACCAACTATACAAATGCTTTGGTTGAAGTGTGATCGATGTCTCCGACGTCTGATGATCCTCGACTAATAGGCGGGACTATAAGAAAATGGAAAGGAGGATTAAGCATAAAGCTAGTAGTTGCATGCAAATAAATATAAACAACAACTTTACATTCATCATCATGCTCATAATACAAATAGGCATAAGCACAACTTACTCATCACTATCCAATACATTCACATAGCATAATTGAGCTTACATCTCATACATTCAAATAGGTACCTATACACTCACAACTGGTTATACATTCTCGTTAACTTAAGCTGTAACTCTCACCGTTGAACCATTTGAATGTGTAACGGCTCGATTTGGCCATCAAATAATGGTTTTGGACCACTGATCTGAAGGGAGAAATTATTTTTAATATTATTTTTATGTTTTTTGCATTAATGAGATATGAAAATTTTGGTGAATTAATTTAGCGATTTCATCTTATTGTGAAAAAAGTCTAAATAGATAAAATGCAAAGTCTTAATGATAGCTAAGAGTTTAAATTACATGTATCAAATTGGGGTCTTTAAAGGAAAATAACCCTATAATAGTGCTTGGCGAGCCATGAACAAGGAGTCAAAATAGGTAGGTTTGGTGACCTATTTGACTAGTTTAATATTAAATAAAACAAAGCTTTATCTTTTTCTCTCTTCCACTGAAAATAGTAGCCATTAGAGGAGTTTTTGAAGCTTGAACTTTAGCCCACTTATTCTCTCTACAAGTAAGTGATCTTAATGGTTTTTCTTATGATTTTTGTACTTTTAGAACCCTTCTATGCATGACTTTCAAATAAGGGGACATTTTGCAAAATGGTTGAAAGTCTAGGGTTTTACCATGAGAGTGTTCATGTTGTTTTCTAAATTTTATGGAAGAAAATGAATCATGGTTGTGAAATAAACAACTTTTGTGAGAGGTTTTCATGGAAACCCTGACTAAGACCATTTTGCCATAAGTGTAAAATAGTTGATAAATGTGAGAATAATGAGAATATGGGCTGATCCTAGTAGAAAAGTATTCGGCTAGGCTATTGATGAGAAAATGTGATAAAAGTGATTTTTAAGTCTAGGGGTAAAATGGTCATTTGTGAAAGTCTAAGGGCAAAATGGTCATTTGGCCCAATAGAATTGTTGACTACCTAGATCAATAAATGATTAAATTTGTGAATTTTTATCATTATAGATCAAGAATTACAAAATCAGGGCCTAGATCGAGGAAAGTAAAACAAGTGGACTAAGCCGAACTAGCCGTCTACATTTTGTAATATGATGTAAGATGTATGTAGATAATACAACTACATTGTTATTATATGTGTTGAATTGATATGCATAGATTCTTGATTGTGGAACGATTATGTGTGATGAATATGAGATAGTAGAACTCTCGTTTGAACCTTAGGAATAAATCGGATATTCATGCCATGACATCAAGTTATTTGTGTGCTAGTGTAAGACATGTCTGGGACATGCATCGGCCACATTATGAGAGCCAGTGTAGACCATGTCTAGGACATGCACGGCATTGAGATGAGAGCTAGTGTAAGACATGTCTAGGACATGCATCGCCTTGAGATGTAAGCCAGTGTAAGAATGTCTGGGACATGCATCGCTACGAATGTGTCAGTGTAAGACATGTCTGGATACCGACCTTAGAGTTCAGTGTAAAACCATGTATAG